>NC_044388.1:52818487-53118607 GCF_006542625.1 Nomascus leucogenys
AGATCATGTGTTCAGCTGCTTGTTGAGCTGGAGGTAATTGAGACATTCACATGGAGGTATCCAGCTGACAAATGAAACTCTGGGTCTTCAATAACAAAAAGGAAGGAAAGTTAGATTCACAAACGTACTACAAAGAGACATATCACGATCCCAAGAGGACGTGACACAGACAAGTAGAGAGCACATAGGGTGAAAAACACTGAATTTGAGGAAGGTAGAGCTTTTAAGGGGCTCCTGGTAACCCCTTGGTAGTTAATGTGTTTATTTTCTGAATGCCTAAGTGCCATTTAATAGGCACAAGGGGTAGAAAAAATGTCTTGGTTTGGGAATTAGGGGCAGAGAGATCTCAAATAGAAAACAAGTCTTTCTCATAGATAAGACACAGTGGTAAAGACCCACATAAAGTAGGAATGGGAAAGAGACTGCACTCAGGAGTCTACAAGAGTGACCCTAATCTACCAAGTGGGTAGCGAGGTCTTCGGCTGAGAGGAGGGGATAGGACAAAGTTTAAGGTGTGAAGGAAGTAAGAACAGGAACAGTTGTGGTAGGAGGTTTGTCGGAAATTGGGAATGAAATGAAAGATTGTCCCTCTGAAATGTCATCATTTCATAAAGGGGTTGGAGGTTCAATCAGTTTCCACCTCTTAACTTTCTCCAGAAGGGCTCAGCAATTTGGGATCCGGAGGAAAAAGAAAGAATGAGGAGTCAGGATGTCACACAATTTTCACAATCACCCTATCGGTAAGATACATTACTGGCCCCATTTTGTAAAGGAGAAAATTGTCCGAGGTCATGGGGCAAGTAAGTAGTCTAGATTCAGACAACCGTGTCTAGGATGGCAAAGCACACCCTAATCCCACCTTGCTCACTCTCCCATGCTACATCCTGTGTTCTCTATGGCCAGCCCCTTTTACATGTGGTTTCTTATTTAATTCTCATGACAACCTTGCCAGATAGGTAGTGTGCCCTCATTTCACGACAGATGGCAAAAGAGGGATTCAAACCCAGTTCTCTTTCACCCCCAAAGCCCATGTTAGTGCCTTTGCCCAGCCTCCTTCCTACTGTTTTGATCACCGTGTGTGGATTCTTAGGACTTCCCTTGGCTAGATTAGGTTTATAGACAGTACAGTATTCTGGATCAGACTTATAGACATATCTTCATTTTATTGGAACTAAAATGATGCCAATAGCTTTATCTTGATATTCTTGCTTATTATCTTTGTTTACATCAAAAACCCACTCATACTGGGAGACTTGAAATCCTTATACCTTGAACTCCCTCCCCCCAAAAATAAACAGTTTTGCACTTCCTCCTCCTATACAATTATGAAATTTTCCTAGTTTTCCCTTATAAGCTTGTTATTCACTACCAACAAAATGTTAGTGTCAACTGCAAACTGGAAGATTTAAGCCTATATAATTAAAACTCAAAGGCGACTGCCTTTGAGGAGGAAGATCCCAGGAGTGATAAGTTCCCAGCTGTGTGTTTCCTCTGGGTACAAATTAAAGAGCCCGTAACCACCCTCCAGGGTTTCCCAAGCACAGTAGGTTCACTGAAGAGTTTGAAGGCCCTTTTGGTTGGTATCACAAGTGGCTAGTGAGCCCAGCTTCTTGCTCTTCAAGTAACTTAAAAGATTGAATAGCATTGGGCAGAGAGCACCAAGGACCCTGAGGAACTGGGCACAGCAATTGTAAGAGTGGAAGGTGAGTCTTGCATCTCTAAGGTCAAGTAGACATCAAATAAGAAATTTATAATGGATGGTCGGCTCACAAAACTAATAATCTCAACCCATATGAGTTAGTCAAGAGTAGGATCAAATGCATATACAGAAAACCTATCTATCAGTGGCTTAAACGACATAGGGGTTTCATGGTTGTTTGTTTTGTGTCTCACGTAAAAGAAGCCCAAAGGTAGGCAATGTGTGGCTAACATGCTGGCTCCATTATGTCATGGAGACTCTGGCTTTTTCTAGCTTTCTGTTCCCTGCTCAGGGCATCCATCCTTGGTTGTAGAATGGCTGCTGCAACTGTAGTCAGTGTTCCAGGCTGCAAGAAGGTAGGGCAGACACAGTGACTTCTGTTAAATCTCTTCAGTCACCCTATTTACAAGGGCGACTGGGAGGTGTAGTTTTCTGCTGGGTGCGTTGCTGCCTTTCATAAACTCAGATCTTGTTACTGAGGAAGAAAGGAGAAATGGCTATCAGGCATGGTGCACCGTCTTTTTCTATCTGGGTCTGCCTTTTGCATCTTGCAAAGCCCTTTAGCTTAATCCTAGATTCCAGCAGGTGGTTCTCTTCAAGTTTTAGAGCATTATGTTCATTGATACTGATACCCAGGAAGGAGAACTCTGACAATATTCCCATTCTGTCTTGTGTACCATTTACCAGCAACACCTTGACCACTGTCTTAGTCCATTCTTGCTACTATAACAAAATACTTTAGGCTGGGCAATACATAAATAATAAAAATTTATTACAGTTCTGGAGGCTGGGAAGTCCAAGATCAAGGTGCTGACAGATTCGGTGTCTGGTGAAGGCTTATTTTCTGCTTCATAGATGGCACCTTTTGCTATGTCCTCACATGGTGGAAGAGAAAAAAAGGACAAACTTGCTCCCTTAAGCCCTTTTATAAGGGCATTAATCCCATCCTTGCGGGCAGAGCCTTCATGGCCTAATTACCTCCTGAAGGCCCCACTTCCTAGTATGTTGTATTGGGCATTAAATTTAAACATACATTTTGAAGGAACACAGACATTCAAACCATAGCAACCACCAAACAATCAAACACCCCTATGTGCCAGGCAGTGCTCTGGTGTGGAGTCAACAAAGATGAAGAGCAATTCTCTTCTTGAGGGTTCAGACACTAGTGAAGACAGGAAGATAAACAAATTACAGTATGGTATGGCAGGTGCTCCAGTAGAGATTTGAAGAGAGCCCGGGAACACTGAGGAAGTCACCAGCTGCATCCTGGTGGATCCCAAGCTCTAGGAAATACAGGAGCATCTGGCCATCTGGGCAGTCTATAAAGATTCAGCTTCCCAGATATTGTCCCAGGAGTTCCAACATTACACATTCAAATTCCAGATCTACCAAATCAGCATCTCCAGATGTGTCTCAGGAATCGACTCTCTTTCCCCATAAAAAGTCCCAGGTAATGCTGGCACAGAAGTGGACCCCACTTTGAAAAGTTCTGCTCTAAGGGGGAAGGTAGGAATGGATACGCTGGAGAAAGAAGGCTCAGAAACAATGACTTGTGAGTTAACAGGGAGGTCATTCTACACAGAGGAGGGACAGCTTGGGCACTCAAGCCAGGCAGGGTGTGGTTTGTCTGAGAAGAACAAGACACAGGGACCAGAGCATGAGCCACGGGCTCGTGGAGGTGCCAGAGCCACAGAGGATGAGGTCAGACTGTATTCACAGCACCTCATGCTGCAAAAGCTGTACAGATTTCCTTCTGTAGGACAAGGCTACAAGTTGCGGACCCAAGAGTTGAGCTCTGGGTTTCCCAGGGAAGGGCTGACGAAAAGAACCAGGGTGCACTTGACCTAGGCGAGTCTGACCGAGGCCATGCTGGCTCCTGTGCCCTGCCTTTTGTTCCCTCCTCGCCTCTGCTTCAGCCTTGCCTGCCCACCACTCTGCCCTCTGCTCCTCTGAGAGGTGTTGTACTCTGTTGCATGTCCCTGGCTTAGAGACCCTTTCATTTCTGTCTGTGTTCATTACAGGCCAATTAGCTGCTTCTCCGTGAAGATAAGGACCACCCTCTCTGTGGAACCAAGGAAAGGCATTTGCTCCCAGCCCGGGCAGCACTTACACTCACCCTGTTCTACCTGTCTCATCACTAGATGGGCAGCCTGGGCCGGCGTTCCTCCAACTAGGTGCACATTTACCTGGGGGACCTGAAGACTTTCCCCATAATACTCAGGCAAGGATAGTTACAGGGGAATCAATGTCCAGTGGTATTTTTCTAATATTAATCTGCTTGAAAATGAGCTATGTTCAGAATGTACCTTTTCTTACTTTGGAAAAAAAGATATATCCTTTATCCATCCCAAATCTTGCTTTGGTGCTTTGCTGCAGGAGAGAGTTTAAAGCAATAAGATAAACTTAATGATAAATCAAGGCCCTTGAGCTCACAAGGCTTTCTGCCTTCTCCTGTCTTATACATATTTCTGCAAGAGAGAAGGCATATTAGCCCATGAGGGCTCATAATTCAGAATATCTAAGTCATATAGGGCTGCGATGCTGATCCATTTAAATAAATGTAACTGGAATTTTTTTGCAGGATGAGTGGATTTTTCAAAATACAATAAATCAAACACACAAACAAAAATTTCACCTGATATATTTCCGATATGTCATGCTTTAATCAATAAAGTAATGAAAATATTTTTTCGAAATAATATAAAATACGTATTCCAATTATAATCAATCCTCATCTTATTTTACCATATAAAATATTTAACATTTTCTGTCTCCTGTTAATAAGAAGTAAACTTATTTAACCCTATGATGATGAAAATGTTAGATGTCAATTTAAAAATGTCTGAAGGAGTATGTAGATTTTCCAATATTTTAACAAGGTTCACGTTAAAAGGACATTTCAGTACAATGAGGTAGGACACTGGCCATCAAGGATCACAATTGCTTTTAATTTAAATCAACTTAGGCTAAGTTTCTACTCTGTGCCAGGCACAGTAGGTGTCTTGAAAATAAGTGTCTGTCTGTGTCCAGTAAAATGTCTGGTCTCCTGGTGATGGGTTTCCTGGTCTCAAAGGGTTCCGCCATCAGCCTCCTATACTGAGAGATACATGCGTCCAACAACAGGACCAGAAGTTCCAACTTGCACAGAAAGTTATCCCAAAAAGGCAACACTCCCAGCCACACATTTTAGGCCTCATGTTCTCTGGTGTCCAAGAGCAACATGAGATAGGCTAAAGTGCCAAGCGGTGCCTTGAAGCCCCATGGCCGCCAGTGTGCAGTGTGTTCCCCTGAGGGTAGATCAGTGATCCAGAGAGTCAGGGTACAACAGGACCCATGGCAAGTTCACAGATCATGGACTATGCGTGTTTACTGGGAGTGTGTGCTCAAGCATGTCATCCCAAAAGGGGTGAGAGTTCCACAAAGTGTGGATTTACACCATGAGCCAGGCATGAGGTCAACGTGGGCATCATCCACAAAGCTACCTCAAAGGAAGCCAGACTTTGAACAATGGACAGGAGGTAGAGAGAGAGGCAGCAAAGTTGCCCAGTCATAATGAGTCAGACATTTATCAAACAGCTGGTCTGTGCTCAGCTCTGCTCAGGGCTCTTTGGAATTGGGGAAGGTGGATACAGATGTGATAAGGGAGGCCAGACTTGGGGAAAATTCAGGTCACTCTGCAAGGTAGCATGTGTTAAGGCCTGCATCCGTGGTGCAGGGAGTGCCCTAGGAATTTGGAAGCGGGAGAACTCAGGGCAGATCAGATGGGCCAGAGATCAGGGGTCAGGGGCCACCTTGTTCAGGATAAAGAACTGAGTGGGGGCTAGAAAAGGTAAGTGGGATGTGGATGGGAAGAGGGAAGGGCTTCTCAGGTAGAGAAAGCAACAGGAGCATAGTCTTAGGGGTAGAAACGACAAAACAGAATGGATGTGGAGTATTAAAAGGCAGGGACAGCTGGATGTGAAGAGGAGTCATTCCTTCAACTGGCAGAGGCCCATGGAGCACCTCCTTACCAGACACTGCAGACACACAGGGAGGAAGGTGGCTCAGCTCTGGCCCTCACAGGGAGCTCACAGAAGTGGACAAGACATTAAATGAGAAGTGGGATTGTGAGGAGGGCTGGGAAGAGGAGGTGCAGAACATCACGAAGTTTCTAATGGGGTCCAACCTGGTCTGGGAAACAGGAAGAGTCGGGGGCCACAGAGGCAACCCTGGTGGGGTCAGGAGAGGGTTTAGAAAGTAGGATTATGGCAGACAGGGGAAGGTCTCAAAAGCCAAGGAGAGGCAACTGCTGTTTGTTCCCCATGCATTTCGCATGGTGGAGCATGAAGCCATCTCATGTAGGGAAACGACTTATTGCTGGTGAGGCCCCAGGAAGATCCGTGTCATGGCCATTTGCAGGCTGGGTTTGGACAGAAAGGAAGTGGAAGCAAGGCAGCCAGTTAGGGAGATGCTGAGAGAACCTAAGAGGGGCATCACGCATTCTGCACAGCTGGGCCTGCGTCCCAGGAGGAGGACAAATGCATTCGTGCGGTTGATTTCCTGTGTCTTACCCCACAGCTGCCAGAGGCTACCTAGATGTCACTTCTGACATTCCTCCAAGGGAGAGCTTTAGGCTTCCGCAGGGAGAAAACGCCTGTTTAAGTTTTAATCAAAAGCAAATATGAGACGATGCTATCATTTTCAAAGTATACTTGCATTTTCCACATATTCATTTCAAGCCAATACCAGCTTTTTCTCTTTCTGTTCTCCTTGCCCTCTTTTTAACATTTTTAATGTTCTTCTATGAGTTTGACTATTACATTCAAACTACTTACAACAAACCCTAAAACTACAACCAGAGCTGTTCAGATCCTGCCCCATTAGGGAAGGGAGGCCCAGCATCACAGAGAGGAAATGAAGAGATGGGGTCAGGCCTTAGACTGCCTGGTGATCAGACAGCAACCTCAGGCTGTTTGCTCATATTTATTTCTGTCAGGCCTTTAGAAAACACATGTGTTTTTAGGTAGCTGTTTCCAGGGCTCTCGGTTACAGGGAACATCTGGGATGTGTGAATAAGTCATCTTCAGCAAAACAAAGTACAGCTCCAGTAAGGCCCTGTGTGCAAAAGGCCAGCGGCTGTCAGTTGCCTGCCAGTTGGCTGCTCCATGCAGAGATTCCAGCCCATTCACTAAGGTCTCGCTGAGAAGCCTGTGCTGGGCAGCAGACGCCTTGTGCTCTGAAGGATTTGTTCCTACATGACTTGGAAACAGTTTGTCCCCGTTAGCTCAGTCAGTCTGTGGCTGGTGCCAAGAAGGCTGAGGTTGCAGGTTTGATCCGGGAATGGGTCAATTAGCTTTGCACAGAGGAAAACTTTGTTCCTCTTCACTGACTGCGCCCCAGCCTAGCCGGCATCCGCCAAGTAGGAGCCAAGTGACAATAGCTGTGTTCTTCCTGGGAAAACCAACAGTGAGTTCATCCACTCTGCACCGTGGGTCGGAAATGTCCTCCTCACCCACTAAGAACATTTTATTGTATTTGCAAACACATCATCTGTAATGCTTTCAGTTCCCCTCCTGGGAGCCACACTGTGAAAACGAAATGCAGTCTCCTTGATGCTTTAGGAAAGCAGCAAGATCCATTGGGTTGATCAAAGCCTTGGACACTGAAGGAGCCTAGATTTGCTTCCCAGTTTTATAGGAGATAACCAGTATTTGATATGAAGATGTATTTGGGGCCAAGGGAGGTTTGGTGTGAATCATTTTAATCAGAGGCTCAAGAAACCTGAACTGGGTCTGACCCCACCTGCCTCCTCATGTGAACAGAAGCAAACAGAAATGGCTGCTACAAATGAGGGTCTTGAACAGCAGATGTTAAAAGCAAGTGCAACTTAGCAATCTCAGAAATACTCGTGGCTACTGAAGTAGCATTTCTCATCTTCTTACCACAAGATTTGACAAGCGACTTGACGCTCTTCATTGTAGCCATTCTCTTTTCTTTTTTAGAAGTTTAAAAATGTGTGTGCAATATGCAGTCATTGATAGTTAACTTTCAAATGGTTCTCCGTCTACCTACAGGAAAGAGAAGATATTAAATTGTTTCAGAGCTGGATGGTCTGGCGTTGTCTTTGTTTTGGCTCAGAGTAAGACACAGCCAGTGAGCTCTCCGCTGAGGCGATGTATGTGAGTGTCACACTGGGCATATGTGCACACTTAAGCCATGATCACCCCTTCCTTAAAGATCCTCTTAGTTGCTACAGCTAAAGCTATGCCCCCAGATGCTGTCAGGCTACAGTTTTAGTTGTGTATGGCATCAAGGATAATAAAGGTGTACTGTTTTAACTTGTTTTACTGGCATCTGTAATTCTTCCAATGATATTTCCTATTCTCCAAAATTGATACCCAGCCTTCACCTATCTCATGAAAATACATCTTTCTGGATTCAATCCTGAGGGGTCAGGAGAAGAGTAGGAAGAACAAAAGGGACAAATAAAACACAAAAGCAGGGAAGTTTTTTTTAAAAGAAAAAAATAGTCCATGGCAATCATTAGCATGCTATCTCCATTACTCAGAGACTTTCCAGATGATTGGATGCTCATTTTGGCAATTAAAACTTCTATATCAAAACATCAACAAAAATATCTATAGCCAATATATCTAAATTAATTAATATTCTTAATGCATTTGAAGAAACATTTGGCTGAGATGATATTCAACAACTTTTGACTTAAAAAAATTTTAATTCCACGTGGTTCAATTAAATACTAAGACCGTAACAAATAAATGGCTCCAAATTTTTAGTAGAAAATACAAACGACTTGAAACATCGAAAAATGTGTAACTTAGCCAGGCACAGTGGCTCATGCATGTAATCCCACAAACTTTTTGGGAGGCCAGAGTGAGATGATCACTTGAGCCCAGGAGTTTGAGACCAGCTTGGGCAACATAGCAAGACCCTGTCTCTACAACATTTTTTTGAAAAACTGGCTGGTGTGGTGGCACATGCCTGTAGTTCCAGCTACCCATGAGGCTGAGGTGGGAGGATCATTTGAGCCCAGGAGTTCAAGGCTGCAGTGAGCTATGATTGCACTACTGCACTCCAGCCTGGGCAACAGGGCAAGATCTTGTCTCTAAAAATGAAAAAGGGGGAAAGAAAAGGAAAAATGTGTAACTTTCCTAATAAATAAATACAAAAAGAAACACACAAAAAAACCTAATCCATTTCCAGCTATCATAAATAGCAGGGAAGTTCACAGAGTAGACCGTCCTGTGCTGAGTGTGGGGAAATTGGCCTTCTCCTATAGTGCTGGAGGGGATGTAAATTGGCACAACCTTTTCAGAAAACAAATTAGCAGTAACAAAAATGGTGGAGTTTCTTTGAATGTTCAATTCCTGGCTCTCGTATTTCCAGTTCTGTGAATTTATCATAAGAAAATACAGGGGAAATAAAATGTTCTGTGCAAAGATGTGCCTTGCAGTATTCATAACAGTAAAAATGTGGAGGTAAACTCCATGTCCAGCAATAGAGAAATTAAGTAGTGATTAGAAGCATGGAAAGTGGAGTCAAGCCAACTTGTGTCTAAATCCCGCTTTGGCTGTTTAATAAGCATGTGATGTTAAACACATTGCTAAAACCCTTAGCCTCAATTTTCTTATCAATTTATATGATGAGACTAATTCCTACCTCACTGGGCTTTTACTAGAGTCACATGGAAAAAATGTATGTACATTGCTTGGAATAGTGTCTGGAATGCAGAAAATATCAGCTTCTCTTTATTATTATTTAGTCATCTTCAATATTATACAACTATTGAAAGAATGTTTAAGAATAATTTATAGTAACATAGGAAATATCCATTATATAATGTGGAAAATCTAAGTATGTAGTTACAGAGAGGCTGTGGTACAGACTGTAAAATATGCCTTAAAAAAGAAGACACAAAGGAATAATATATGAGTCAAAATTTTACAGGGGTTGTCTGGGTCTTGGAATTCGGGATGATTTTCCTATGAGCTCTTAACTTCGGTGCTTTTTCCAACTTTGCTATAATGAACATTATTTCTTTTCTCATTGAAAAGGGATAAACTGTATTTTCTAAAACAAAACACCAGCCTCTGGTGTTTGGCCTCCAGAAAGAGCAGGTAATTGTTTTGATTCATGACTCCCAGGAAGGGATGGAGGGCAGCTGGCATGCAGGAGACAGAGCACCAACGAGGAGCTAGAGCAGTTGGCTTCTGGGTCCTGGAGCTCCACAGAAAACTCTGCAACCCTGGTCATCATCGGCCATGCTGGAATGAAGAGAGCATTAGTTGAGATCAAGCCTTCACTGCAGAAACCACAAGGCTCCGTCTCATTACTCCCTCTTAGGATGAGGCACCACACCTGGTTCTCTGCTGTTCCGTGACATACCTTTGGTCTCCTCTCCTGCTAGTGGTTGGCTGGAACCATTTGGCTGAAATACTCTGTTAGTTCTTACCTTTTATTATGAGTTCAGTTGTGTCCCCATCAAACCAACTTCATATGTTGAACTCCTAACCCCAAGTGACCATATTGGGAAATACAGTCATTGCAGATGTAATTGGTTAAGTTAAAACAAGGTCTTTAGGGTGGACCCTAATCCAATATGACTGGTGTCTTTATAAAAGGGGAAATGTAGGCACAGAGACATGCAGAATGTGGACACATTCTCTACACAGGGAGAATGCCACGTGAAAGTGAAGGTTGACGTTACACTGCCACAGGAGTTCCCAGGAGCTGGAAGAGAGGCCTACAACAGATCCTTCTGTGCCTTCAGAGGAAGCATGGCTCTGCCAACACCTTGATTTCGGACTTCCAGCCTCCAGACTGTGAGATAACAAATTTCTGTTGTTTAAGCTCAGTCAGTCTGTGGTACTTTGTTATGGCGGCTCTAACAAACAAATATACCCTCCTTTTCTCACTTCGTGTCATGTCTTCCTCTTTCTCTCTTTTCCAAAGAAAAAAATGAAAGCCTTCCAGATGTATTCTGCTATGGTCCACAGGCTGGAGGGTGCATAGAACCCACCCAGAGGTGCTCTGCAATCAGCAATTCAGTGAGCCATTCACAGTCCAACCACAGTTGCCTTCTGATGAGAATGCATCACACCACATGTGGGGAGGGCTATGTGGGAATTCTCACACCTGTTGCCTAGATGCCTGTGTCTGGTTAGAACCACTGCATGCTTTCCTTCAGTGAGTATTTACGCTAGGCACCAAAAAACAATGGCAAAAACAAACATTAGTGTGATGTCAGTAAGAATGAAACCTAAGTTACTATACAGATTAAATTATAAGTTTCTCTGGATGTAAAAAAGTTCCCAAATGTAGTGTAACAGGTTAGAAATTCACTTCTCAACCACGCAAAAGTCCAAGCAAGCACGGGGACCTTGCTTGTGATGTGTGTCTTTCTTATGAATTGAATTTTGTGTCTCCCCCAAAACCTGCAAAATTCGTATGTTGAAGCCTTAACCCCCGATGCGATGACATTTGGAGATGGGGTCTTTGAGAGGTTAAAGGTTAAGGTTGAATCAAGTCATAAGGGTGGGGCCTTTATGCAATAGGGTATGTGTCCTTATAAGAAGAAGGAGACACCAGAGATCTCTGTCTGCCATGTGAGGGTACAGCAAAAACTCAACCCTCTGCAAACCAGCAGGAGAGCCCTCACCAGGAACCGAATTGGCTGGCACCTTGATCTTAGACTTCCTACCTCCAGAAACAAGCTCCCATTGAGAAATAAGCTTCTGTTGTTGAAGCCATCCCATCTGTGGTATTTTGTTATGGCAACCCGAGCTGACTGAGACAACCTTCTTGCCTGTCAGCCTCGACCTTGCTGCTCTGTGGCATCCCCATTTCCAGGATAGCCTCTGTCACACTGGCATTCCACCCAGCAAGAAGGAAGAAGGAGACAGGAACACACGCACCTTCCCACGGAGGTGAACAGCACACCACACAGCCCCTCAGGGCCCGCTGGCCAGAATTCAATCATATGGCCGCACTCAACACACTGGAAGCTGGAGAACAGAATCTTTCTCTGTTCTTCAGCCTGTGCCCAGGTTAAAGATTCTATTTCTTTTTCTTTTTTCTTTTATTCTTTCTTTTTTTTTTTTTTTTGAGACGGAGTCTTGCTCTGTTGCCCAGGCTGGAGTGCAGTGGCGCTATCTTGGCTCACTGAAACCTCTGCCTCCCAGGTTCAGTGATTCTCCTGCCTCAGCCTCCCAAGTAGCTGGGATTACAGGTGCAACACGCCCAGCTAATTTTTGTATTTTTAGTAGAGGCGGGATTTCACCATGTTTGCCAGGCTGGTCTCAAACTCCTGACCTCAGGTCATCCGCCTGCCTCTGCCTCCCAAAGTGCTGGGATTACAGGCGTGAGCCACTGCACCCGGTCTAAAGATTCTATTTCTATAGAAGAAAGGGACAATGAATATTAGGAAATAACCTGCTGTGTGGCCCTTAGTGACCAAATAGATTCTTTATGATAGGACCTTTTTGTTAAGGTGGGAAAACTTGAGCAGTGCACAATTTTCCTGGCACTGGAGAAATCTTTGAGCAAGGTGCTATCTGGAAAAGTAGAACCCTGGTCACATGGGAGGACATGGAGTCTCTTGGGCACAATGAGCCACGACATCTCTTTTCCTCTTTCTCTTATGTCTACATTGAATACGTCTTTGCTGCTCTGAGATCCACCTTCCAGTCTTCAGTCAGCTGAGAAAATGACCTGTGGGCATGTTGGCTTCCTTTCTTCGGATTAAGTGGTTGTTCAGAGAGAGGCTGAGTCTGATTGTTTACACAAGGAGGAAGTGAACACTGGCTGTGTGCCTGGCACTGTTAGGAGCCATCAAACCATGTCCAGAAAGGACTCAGGGAAAGGAAATGTCGATGTTTCCAGACATTTTGTGACGTGAAGAGCGCCCCTGAAGAGAAGTTGGGAAAAACGATTCTAGTTTTGGTTCTGCTGTTTTCAAGCCTGACTTCTCAGAACCAGTTTCCTCGCCTATAACATGAGACATTTTGGGCTCTTTCTGTAACAGAAACTACCACCTCATCTGGAAAAACAATTCTTTTTCTTTGTTTTTTCCTTTTATCCCCCTTCTTTCTATGCTAGCCTTTTGATGATGCTTAACTCACGTGCTTTGCTTAAAGAACTGCAGGGACTGACCTGAAATGCTAAGCATGGAATCCAGGTTGCAGAACGTCCCACTCTGTATTCCTGTTGCAATCAAGCTAATGCCAGCCAGACCACCAGGTGGCCCATTATTCAAGATAGTCATTGAGACTAGACAGACTGACCAGCATGTATTCAGCTCTCGTACATAATCCCCCAGACTCCCCCTCGCATAACACCCCTGGCCAGCCTGAGAAATTTGAGATGGTCTTTGGAACACCAGCCCACCATCTCCTCAGGTTGCCAGCTCCTCATAAACCTGCTTCTCCTCCGACCAACTCTTGTGTCTCCAGTTTGGCTCTCAAGGAGCGAGCAGCCGAACGTCAGTTCAGTTACATTTCTAAATGCGATGACATACAGGCTCTAAGCACTCACAAGCCAAGCAACATGAACTCAATTCCCTGAGTCATGGGAAATGACAGGCTCCTATGACTACCTTGGTTTAAAGTGAAAAGGAAATACAGGTAAACTTAAAGTGCCCAGAATTTAGATGGAAAGTTTTTATTCTTGGGGAACTGTAAGTAAGATGATGTGCATGTGGAAAAAAAAAACACAAACTACAAGTCCCAAAGAGTAGTGGAAAGCCTGCCCTTTAGGTTGGAACCATGAGTCCAATGGGCAAGCGTTCCAGTTGAGATTCATCCTGTGGAGTGGAGCCCAGGTTTCCATAAAGATCCCACAATGACTGGAAGTGACTTCCCAAACCCCACCCCTCTACTCCCTCCGTGCTGCATCTCAGGGTCAGGGCTGGGTTAGGAAGCAAATTGCACACCTGTAACATGAAGACAAGCGAAAGGATTTAAGGTAAAGAAGGTTAGGATGGAAGCCCTCCTAGTAATTCATTGGTGTTGGAGAGATGACTGTATTTCTACCTCGGTGAAAGCCAAGCTTTCAATTCAATATCACTCCAAAAACACAAATTACAAGTTGTATGATACACAGATGATTAACCCACCTAATAATTAAATTAAAAAACACTTTTTGAGGGAACAAATTATATTTTCAGAATCAGCAGCTTAGAGATTTTTATTACCTATTAATAAAAATTTATCTAATCTTAACATCCATCCCCATAACTTCCTCTACTTTGTTTCCATTTCTTTCTTTCTTTTTTTTTTTCTTTTGAGACGAAGTTTCACTCTTGTTGCCCAGGTTGGAGTACAATGGTGTGATCTTGGCTCACTGCAACCTCCACCTCCTGGATTCAAGTGATTCTCCTGCCTCAGCCTCCCAAGTAGCTGGGATTACAGGCATGCACCGCCAAGCCCGGCTGATTTTTTATATTTTAAGTACAGACAGGGTTTCACCACATTGGCCAGGCTGGTCTTGAACTCCTGACCTTCAGGTGATTCACCCGCTTCAGCCTCCTAAAGTGCTGGGATTATAGGCGTGAGCCATCGTGACCAGCCTTTGTTTCCATTTCTATAGTATTGTTTCAATTTTGTGTCTGTGCAAATAAAAGCGTCCAGCAATATGAAAGAAAAAAATTTTTAGGCTTTTTACATTTTTCGATTGTTTTCTTCAGTGTGTTTTGATTCATTTTATATTTCCCTCTTCAGATTCTTTCCTAGTTTTTTTTTTTTTTTTAAGTTTTAATCAATGATTCACCATCAATGATTCACCACCTTATAGCTCTCCTCTTCATCTGCAGTACCACAGTGCTGGCACGTAGGAGGCACTCAATAAGCATTTGACAAGCGAATGAACTTATGTCAGTGGTTCTCAATATTTGGAATAAAGGCCACTTTAGGCATGTGATGATAGCAATAGATTCATTCCTCTGATAATGGAACACACACACAATTTTACATGACAGTTTCAGGGGATTCACAAAGCCCATCTTATGACCTAGGGTTCTTTAAAGCCCAGATACCACATTAAAGTGTTACAGTGTTTGGAAACACTAGAAGTTATTTGTTGTAGGTTCTGGGTATAAGGGAAGATGGTGTCCAATATTAAATTTATGACTTGGTAATTCGAGACACTCTCCCTCACAACTGATCTGGGAGGCACTGTCTGTAATGAAGAAAAAATGGTACCCAAAGCATCAGTCCATAAAACTAATTTAGCACACTGTACCCAAAGGGAGGCCATCTGTCTGAATAACAAAGTGTAAATAAGCTCAGAAGATGTGGGTATCTTCTCAGACTTTAAACCTGCACAGGAATCCCATGGAGATCGTGTTAGAATGCAGATTCTGACTCAGTGGCCTCGAGGTGAGGCCAAGATTCTGCATTTCTGACTTGCTCTCAGGGGTTGCCATGCAGCTGCTCTATTTGCAGATCACAATTTGAGTACCCAGGCCTCAGAGCATCCTCGGTACCCCAAGTGTACTGTTCCTCTGCACCTCTCTTCCAAAATGGATCCTCAAATACACCAGCTTTCAAAAGCACATTTCAAACTTTGTTACTTGCTCATATAAAGTTGGGTGTTAAAATATGCCCCCTCAAAATAATAAGAACAAACAATCCTTTGAATTATCCCGGGCAGGTGTCGCCGTCCTCTTGTTATAGATAAGAAAACTGAGGATACAAGGAGTTAAATAGGTTCAAACTCTAGCAGGGAAAGGGCAGGCCTCCCACCCAGTTACTCTTTCACCAACTCACTGGCTCAGATGTGCATTCAGAAGGCATTGCTGAACACCGGCAAGGTGCAGGCATCTGAAGGATAGGGAGGAGATTCGTTTTGCCAGTTTAGCACTCTTCCCCAAACGACTTTCTTGGTGAGGCCATGCCAGGCCTTTTTTCCTGCAACTCATTATTATGTAAATGTGTATGTGTTTCCAAGAAGGTTAAACCCCGGGCCAAATAGATGTGGACATTTGTTTATTTCTTTTCTCTCGGACTGGGGATATTTGAATTGTTTCAACTGACCTCGCTCTAGGGAAAGTGTGGAAAAGCAGGGCATAGTTCTTGCCCTAAACAGAGTTCAGGCAAAGGGCTCGCATGCAAACTTTTTTATCTCTCCTACAAACCCAGAACCCAGGCTTCTGGGTCATAGTGGTAATACTTTGATCTGTATCAGGATTTTCCAGCCTTGGCACTATTGACATTTTGGGCAGAATAATTACTGGTTGAGGGAGGGGCTGCCCTGTTGATAGGGCTCTGCTGAGTGGAGGAATACCAGGACTCTTGTCTCATGCGACTTTGATAAAATGACACATGAAGTGGTTTTAAGGAGCAGAGAGTTTAACAGGCAAGAAAGAAGGGAGAAGAAAGAAGGAAGAAGCTTCCCTGTACAGAGACAGAGGGAGGGGGGCTCCAAAGCTGACAGAGGACACCCCAGGTGCAACAGCAAAGGGGCTGCTTATATGAGGAGGCTAGAGAAGGCATTGTATGATTTGCATAGGGCTCAGGGGATTGGTTTGACCAGGCATGTCGTTCACGTAGCCTGCAAAAAACCTGGCCCTCCCACCCTAGCCTTTTAATATGCAAATGCAGGGCACCAGGATGTTCTACACTAGTGGGGATATGTGGGGGCGGCCATGTTGCCTGGCACATGTGGGGGCAAGGGCAAGAAGAAGATGGCAGGAATCTCCATGTTTGGGTGGACCCAGTTTCTAATAGTTGGCATTTGCATATCAAAGGTTGCCAGCCTGGCTCCTAGAGGCAGGGCTTTCCTGCTAGACGAGAAACATTTCTGGAGCAGCTTTAAAAGAAACAACTTTCCAAGGACCCCTTTTCCTCTCTATCTGCCTAAAATAATTTCGTAATAACCCCTATAACACTGTGCTTTGTTGTGTTAAATATAGTGAACTCCAGGTTTCTCTTCAAAGAATCAGTCTGTTAATATGTTCAGCTCTCTTATTCTTTGTTCTCCATTTTACAGTTTAACTTTCTGGTTCTCTTCGCCCCCTTGCCTCTAGTTTCAGTAAACAACTTTCCTGCAAGTTCTAATCAGTAGTTCACATCTGTTCCGCTGGTTACCTGCTCCATCCTGAGTCACCCCTGGTCACCTGCTCTGACCTGAATCATCCTGAGTCACCTGTTCTGTAACCACCCTTCCTGCCAAACTACTCACCCTACCACTCGAGCTTGTATCCCTGCTCTCTTTAAAATAGCCAACTTGAATTAGCTTAGACTATGCAGTCCAACCCTAGCCAATAGGGGAACCACACAGCAGTAGGGACTACCTGCATCAGGAATAAGAACCCCTTCCCTTCCCCTGTTCAGGTGTGCTCTCGCCACTGCTCCATCTGCAAGTCACACCCTTCTATAGAAGTAAAAATTGCCTTGCTGAGAAAATTAAATTTACGTTTGAGTGCTATTTCTTTGGTGGTACCAAAAACTTATTTATAACAGTAGGATGCCCAGCAGTTTCCCTGGCCTGTGCCCATTAGATGCCAGGAGCACACATTCCCCACCCCGCATCAAACCATCAAAACTGACCATCAAAAATGTCTCCAGACATTGCCAAACGCCCCCAAGAGGCAAAATCATCCCTGATTGAGAACCACTGGTTTCGCCTATGCTTGGTCCTGTGAGGGTTGAAAGATGAGAAGCACAGGATTGTTGAAGTCCTAGGAGCAAAGCTACTTCCTGGAGATTTGTAGAGGACAGACCACCAGTGAGTCACCCTTCCCAAAACTCACATTCACACTTGCCTTACCCAGCTTAGGGTCCTCACCATCACTACAAAAGGGAAAAGAAAAAGCAAGACTTCCTTTGCTGGACGCCCTGGGCACGAATTAGCAAGTGAATTGGCTCTGCCTAGCTCATAACTACTCCAGAGAGAGATTTTTAGGGGAGGGAAGAGAGACAGAGAGACAGAGAGAGCAGGGGAAACAAGAAGGCCACACCTACTTAAAGGTGAGCAGCAATTTGATCCCAGGAGAGACACAGCACAGCAAAAGGCTCTGGGAGAAATGGCTCCCATTATACCTGGAAAGAGAACAGGGATGTGCTGCACAGAGTGTCAGGTATCAATGTGCCAAGGTCCAGCTCCTCTAGCATTTCCCAGTGGCTCAACTGCAGGGATCCCTTGGATGCAACTCAGTTATATCTGGCCCTGCAATTCAGCTCTTGCCTGGGTCTTGCACATCCACGTTCTACACGACAACACACATACGTCCACTCCTAGAAAATTCCAAAAGTACAGTGTGCTGCCTTCCCAGAGCTCGCATTCTACAGTAGAGCTAAACAGTGAGCTCAGGCACAAGGCCCAGTCAGCATTGTCAGGAACCAACGCCTCAGACAGGATCCAAGACCAAGCCATGGTGCACCAAACTCAGCACCGAATGACAGGCCTTGGTGTGGCCTGGAGTCACCACTGTACACAAAGTGCCAAGTGTTTAACATGGAGAAAAGAAGCAGTAAGCCAACCGCCAAAGCTAAACCCAAGCCCACAAAGATCAATGGGTTTTAAATCCCTTTATTGAGCTTATTACTACAGGCATGTTTTATGCCAGCCCAGGACAGTTTGCTCAGCCTCCCAATCTCCCAGCAAAGGGAATTTTTCCTTTTCTCTTCCATCATGAACCCTCTTTCCCCCATCCTCCAACTCTGCCTTCCTGCCCATTCCTGGTGCAACTTCACTTTTTTCTCATCCCTTTCCTTTCATTTCAAACGTTTGTTCCAGGAGCTGTTGTGAAACTATATTGATGGCATAACCAAACCCTTGCACCAGGCTGTGACGGTGTGAGTCTGGGTAACCTCAGACAAATGCCATCTCCGTTCTCAAGAAGCCCTAAGCCAGAGCCCTGTAGGGGTGTCTCACTTTCCTCGATAAATACTTGTGTGAAAAATTGTATTCAAATAAAAACTAATTTGGTTTTTCACATAACTTGTTCAGGTTGGGGATGCTTTTCATTCCTGATTGATTTTTTTTATTGTCATCTGACCCTACCACTTTAAGTGTCTTTGCCCCTAAAGCTTTGAGTGAATAGCAAGCTCTGAACAAGCACTGAAATGTGCTGGAGTAAATTCATCAACATTATCTGCAGTAGCTAAAAATGGAAGCAACCAAAGTGTAAAAGAGAAAGTAAATAAATCAAACCACTGTATATTCACACAATGGAGTGCAGGGAGCCATATTCATATTCTTCTCAAAGAACATTTAATCTAATGGCAATTTAAAAAAAAATTCTAAATGGTGATCCCATTATATAAAAAGAAAGAAATCAGAATTATAATGGTGTTTATATTTAGGGGGAGGAGTGTGATATTATGAGTGGATTTTAATTTCTTTATTTGTATGTCTCTACAGATTCTAGATTCTTCCCTATGAATTCATGTTCATTTTGCAATCAGAAAAGAAAAAGAAGTACTTCATTTCACTTCCCCAGTTATGAATGCCTTGGGAGCCGGGATTCTACCACGGCTGAGCCTGGCGTTCTCCTGGTGAGCACACCTGTGTCATTCCCCTTGAGTTTTGGGTGGTCTTAAACACGATAGGTGTCACTCCAGTGATTAGGCTATGCTATCTGGCAAGGTTGAAGAGATTTTGTAATGAAGTCTCTAATCAATTGACTTTGATCAAAAGGGAGTTTATCCTGGTGGGCCTTTTGAAGCTGGTACAGAGATAACAGACTCTTCTCCTGCTGGCCTTGAAGAAGCAAGCTGCTGCGAGCTCTACAGCTGCACTGAACTGAATTCTGCAAACAACTGTGCTTCAAGAGGACCCTGAGCCTCAGATGAGACCCCAGCCCCAGCCATTCCCTTGACTGCAGCTTTGTGAGACCCCCAGTTAAGTGTGCCTAGACTCCTGACCCATGGACACTGTAACATAATAAGCGTGTGTTGTTTTAAGTTACTGTTTGTAGTAATTATTTTTTACATAGCAATGGGAAATTAATACACATATTATTTTAAAAATCCAAAGTAAATCCAGTACCCTCACCATTACATTAATACCCACAGTCATTGGCTGGGAGCAGCCTGGGAGAGCAGGCTCTTGTTAAGGGTTCAGGAAGGAATCAAAGGTGTGGTAGCTGGAGGCTGTCAGCCAGGTTCTTTCCAAGGGAGATGGAGCAGCCCAACTCCAGGTCCCCACACCTCCTGCTGACAACCCCACCCACAATGCAGCCTCTTCCCTCCCTCTTTATTAAGACTGCTCTTGTGAAATCACTAAAGACCTGCAAATCCCCAGGCCAGGATGAAGCCCACCATCTCCTTTCTCTGTGCCTGCTCCTGTGCCTCTAAGCCTTGGCAATGGAAACGAAAGACACACCTTAGTAGTCACTATAAATGGATCATTGTCACCCTCCAATGGACACACAACACTGCCCCTAACTCACAACACTCTCTACTAAGTATGTTCTTCTTCTCTTTCCAGTGGCAACCTCACACCCTCTCTAAACTCCTCAAACCTCCCACCTCTCCTCCTCATCCCCAACCCCTACCTGGCCCTTCACTTGAGGCTCCGGCTGCTTAATTATACTTAACTGACAAAATGAAATCTATCAGTTTAGCCCTCTGATTTCCCCATAACTGTAACCGCCCAATGGGTTCACCTTGCCCGCTGCCTAGACAGAGCCTATTTCCCAAAACAGGCGAATTGCAATAAAGAGTGATTCACACAGAGCCGGCTGTGCAGGAGACCAGAGTTTTGTTATTACTCAAATTAATCTCCCAGAGCATTCAGGGATCAGAGTTTTTAAGGACAGCTTAGTAGGTGGGGGGAAACCAGTGAAGCCAGGAGTGCTGAAGGGTCAGGTCAGAGACAAAATCAGGGGAAGCTGAAGCTGTCCTGTTGTGCTGAGTCAGTTCCCAGGTGGGGCCGCAAGATCAGATGAGCCAGGTTATCAATCTGGGTGGTGCAAGTTGATCCATCAAGTGCAGGGTCTGCAAAATATCTCAAGCCTTGATCTTAGGAGCAGTTGAAGGAGGGTCAGACTCTTGTAGTCTCCAGCTACATAACACCTAAACCATAATTTATAATCTTGTGGCTCATTTTTTAGTCCTACAAAGGCAGTCTAGTCCCCAGGCAAGAAGGAGGTTTGTTTTGGGAAAGGGCTGTTATCATCTTTATTTTAAACTATAAACTAAGTTCCTCCCAAAGTTAGTTCAGCCTACGTCCAGGAAGGAGCAAGGACAACTTAAAGTTTAGAACCAAGATGGAGTCGGTTACGTTAGATCTCTTTCACTGTCTCAGTCATAATTTTCCAAAGGCAGTTTTGTAACTAATTTACAAAGCACCCCCGGCCTGTCCCTTTCTTATTTCTTCTTCTGGACAAAATGAAGGGGGCATTGCTTCTCCTAGCAATGGCCAGTCCCTGCCATGGCTCAGGGTCAGGTCTTCATAAGGATGTAACCAAACCCAGGTTGAAAACCAAAAGTTGAGAGACAAGAGTTGGGAGGAAAAGAATGCTTATTGGAGAACCAGCAAACTGAGATGATGGTGGGTTAGTGTCCTAAAATACTATCTCAAGTCAGTACAAATTCCAGGTTTTTTTAAATGTTAAGGTCAGGAGGAACAGGAGGGCCTTGGGATCAAGAGATAACTGATGACTGTAGACAACTGTACACCAGCAAGGGTCTGAAGAAGTTGGGAATTTCTTTGTCTTTGGTCAGGTCACAACGCTCCAATAAATCTTTAACAAAACGTAGCTGTTTTTATACTTCTCCTTTAATCCTAGAACTAGTTTTTAAAACTACACGATAGCTGTTTTGCATATCATCTCAGTGCTCTAAAATTACCCTAGCCTATGTGCAGGGATGGGTAAAGGATCCTTAAACAAAAATGGAGCTAGTTATGTTAGTTCTTCTGCTGTTTCACTGTTACGCGCACTTTCCTTCCCTGGTGATGATCATGCTGATGACAAGGATGATTCTCTCTCTCATCTCTCTCTCTCTCAGCTGCTGGTGCATTTTCATCAGTACACAGCCCCACTTGGGTACCTCCCAACCTATAAGACCCTCCCCCAATTCTGCATCCCCCTTTAGCCACCACTTCATCTCCTTGTTCCTTTTTATAGCCTGATTTGTTGAAATAATTTTCTACACACATTGCCTCCACTTTTTCCAGCTTCCATGTATCCTTGATCACACTCTGTACTGGCTTCTGGCCCTACTCACACCTAAAGAGGCCAACAACCGTCACCAACCTCTTAACCCTTTCTCCTCACCTCTGACTCTACACTTCTCTCCCAGGCTTGCCTCCATCACTGAGATCACACGCTGCTTTCCCTCTGTGATGCCTTCTGCCTCCTGGCCTCTCTTTCTCAGTCTCTTATGCAGGCAAATCCTCCACTTCCAGCCCTCAGGGCTCCATCCCTGCCACCTTCTTCCCTCTAAATTTTCTTTTCCATGTGAAGCTTCTATTCCTTAGGCTTTAAATACCAATCCAAATATTGATGCCCCCCAAATGTCTATCTGTAGCTCAGCCCTCACTTCTGAGTAATTTTTACTTCCTCCTGTTTCTCTGACACTCATGACCGAAGTGCCTCTAAAGCTGCTATTTCTACCTTTAAAATGTATCTCACATATCTGTTCATGACTTCGCGTCTCATGGCCAGAGCATTAGTGCACAGCACCATCAGATTGCTACGAGGTCACATCTTTAACCTTCTGGATTCAATGATACACAAACTGCTGCCCATTAGAATCACAAGAGAAGCTTTTACAAATTCCAGGCCACACCCAGACCAATTAAATCAGAATCCCTGGGAATAGGGGAAACTGAGACATCAGTATTATCTTACACACTCCAAGAGGTTTCAATATGCAGTCAAGTTTGGGAGCCCAGGTTCTGACTGGGCATCCACTTGTGCCCACTTCTGTCCATTCTCCAAAAAAGCCAAAGGGAGGATTTTTAAATGGAAACTGGCCAAGCACAGTGACTCACATCTGTAATCCCAGCACTTTAGGAGGCCAAGGCAAGAGGACCACTTGAGGCTAGGAGTTTGAGACCAGCCTGGGTGACATAGCAATATCTTATCTCCATAACATTTTTAAAAAAAATTAGCCAAGCATGGTGGCATGTTTCTCACAGTTCTGGAGGCTGGGAAGTCCAAAATCAAGGTGCCGGCCAATTCAGCTTCTGGTGAGGGTTCTCTTCCTGACTTGCAGACAGCCACTTACCGACTGTGTCCTAAATGGTGGAGAGAGAAGATCTCTTACTATTTCTCTTCTTATAAAGCCACTAATATAAGGACCTACCTCACAACTTTCTCTAACTCTAATTACCACCAGAAGGTCTCATCTCCAAATCATCACACTGGTAAGGGCTTCAACATATGAATTTTGGAGGGACACGGTTTAGTCCATATTTCCTGAAAAACTTGGACTCTTCCTGATTCTGCTTTAAGGTAATCTCTTAAACTATTATTTGCTGGCTCCCATTGGGTTCTGCCCCTGTTCCCACATAGCTTTCCATAGTTCTTGTGCATTCTTCTCTTAGAGCATTCATCAAACTCTGTGGTCATTATCTGCTACCCTATCCATCCCTCTCATGGAACTGGGCATCCATGATGACTGGGGCCAAATTGTGTTCGGCTGTTAATAATTTCTGACATTTTAGGAGTGATTGACTAGTAGATACTTATAAGTTAGTGTTTCTGTTGCAATCAGAAAGGAGAGGAAAAAGTGATAGGGGGAAGTAGAAAACAGAGAATGAGAAAAGGCATAGAGCTCCACCTCTAATAGGCAGTTCAGGGACCCCAGTCCTGTAAGTCACACAAAAGGAGGCAGCAGCAGGAATGAGGTAGGTCATATATTCCTTCATAGCCAGGGCAGGTACGGTACTGAGTACAGTCTGTATTTCTTATCTAAGTGCCCACGAACTACCTTGGACAAGTTACTCTATTCCTGCATCCCTATGTTCTCTCATCTGTAAAATAGAGATAAGAAAAGCACCAACTCATGTGGTTATTTGGAGGCTTAAAAAAATGCATCTAAAGTGCCTGATACATCATCATTCACTGAATATGGCAAATAAATATGTGCATATACTGTGCATATCACTTAGCTAGATTTTTGAAATGGCATTTTCAATGCTTGATAAGGTAGAAATTTTATTAACTAGCTATGATTTAGAAACGTATGCTGCAAAGTTCTTGTGGAAAAAAAATGCTGAAGTCAACAACAAAAGTTAAATATTAGGAAAAGAGCAAAGAAGAAAACTAATATTGAAAGCTGCTTCTTTCAACAAGTTGACCTTCCCTCCTGCACGTATTCTCCTCTATTAGAGCTGAGATGATGGAGTCATTCCTCAGCTTTGCCTTCCCTCTCCCCTGCCCCTTGTCTGTCGAGGAAAGGTTATGCCCAGCAGATGTTTGTTTCAATAAACACCGCGTTAAGCCTCCCAGGCAGCCAGGATGGCACAGATGGTCTTCTCAAACTGTTTATGTGCTCTTTCTCAATGCGTGATTTTTTCCTTTACAATGATGACTTTGGGTGTTAGAGAGATTGACAGCAGCACAGTCCTTGTGACAGGAAGCCCCTGATTCTCACTAGCATGGATCAGCAGCCAGGCACCCAACACACAGCCTGCGCCTCACCTCGGTCACCTGTGGGTAGCACTGAAATATCACCTCCCTGAGAAACAAGTGGGAATGTTGACCATCTACTCACTGCACTCAGTGAGAGGCCCCTAAAAATGGCCAGGGGGCTGCGAAGGAAGCCCTCTGAATTCCTGGTTCTGCAGCTCTGTTGATTCACAGGTCCTGGAAATAGGGGGAGAGCCTTCCAGGGCTCAGGGAGAGGGCGAAAGGTCCAAGAGGGCATGCAGGAGTCAAGAGGAGGTCCATTTGTTCTGTAGCTTCACCCTGAGCCCCTAGACCAGCAGCTCCTCAGACCAGTTTCTTTCACCTGTCACTGACCTGTGCTTAAAAGGACAGCTCCACAGAGGACTACAGGCATGCGCCACCATGCCTGGCTAATTTTTTATTTTTTGTAGTGACAGGGTTTTGCCATGTTGCCCAGGCTGTTCTCGAACTTCTAGGCTTAAGCGATTCTTCCGCCTTGACCTCCCAAAGTGCTAGCATTACAGGCGTCAGCCACCGTACGCAGCCACGTTGTCCATTTTCTAATTGATTTTTGTTGTTGTTGTTGTTTTTGCTATTGAGGTGTATGAGTTCCTTACATATTTTGGATATTAACCCCTTATTGGATATAGGGTTCACAAATATTTTCTCCTGGTCCACAGGATGCATTTTCATTTTGTGGATGGTCTCCTTTGATGTTCATAAGGTTTTTTTAGTTTGATATAGTCATATTTGTTTTCTTTTGCTTTTGTTGCCTGTTCTTTTCATGTGATATCAAAAAAATCATTGCTAAGGCCACTGTCAAAGAGCTTTCCCTATGGTTTCTTCTATGGTTTTTATAGTTTCGCATATAAGTCTTTAACTCATTTCGAGTTGATTTTCATGTGTGGTGTAAAATACAGGTCCAATTTTATTCTTTTTCATGTGAATATTCAGTTTTTCTCGGCACCATTTCTTGAAGAGACATCCTTTAGCCGCAGTGTGTTCTTGGCACTTCTTCAAGATAAGGGCACAGCCCTACCCGGTTATGGCCCCACCCTCACAACCTCATTTAACCTTAATTACCTCCCAAACACCTCATCTCCAAACACCATCACATTAAGGATTAGGGCTTCAAAGTACGAATTTGGGGAGAATGTAAACATTCAGTCCATAACAGGCATGCTGCATTTCCCCCGGTTAGGTGCTTTCTTTCCCTGGATGGCTAATCCCCTAGGCGTGCAGCAGGGATGATCTTCTCTGACTAGCTCATTCACGATACTCAACTGTTAGACATATTTTCTTGACATGGAGAGTTTCTTAGATTCCCATTCCCAGGCCTTTGCTTTGAAATCTCTCTCTCTTGTCTGGTTTCCGTGGTTTCTGTCTTGTCAGCTCATCCCTTCAATCTCGCTCTCTACTTAGCCCCTCTACAAGGGCAGCGTGTTCAGCATTTGATTTAGCTTCTTCCAGATGCTGCCTCTTGAGCAGGCCCTTTCCCTCTGTGCTCTGCCACCTGAGGATAACTCGTACGGCTCTATGCTGTGTCTACCACCGGCTTGGTTAAGGACTTTGACGGTCAGAGAGCTGGGGCCTGCAGGAAGCAGGACATGGAATGGATTGAATAGTGATCGACAGAAGGGAGGTAGGAAAAGATGTGAGCTTTGTCTTATGCCTGTACTATAGAGAGATAAAGGCAGATATAAGGAAAATTGATTACATAATAAAAATAAGGAGACAGAAAATAAAACAGACTTTTATAGGTGTCTCCCCACGTTGAGTTCAGGAGTGCTCAGAGTCTTGGATCTCCTCCCATCAGGAAGGAAATGCACATTGCCATTTTATAGATGACCATAAGGGACAGGGAAGAAGGGAAGGCACTCTTCCTCTTGAAGTCAGGCCCCCATCTTAAGGGAGATAGCCCATGCCGGAGAGAGCCCTGCATGCAGTCAGTGCAAGAAGAGGGGCTGCTTTGCACATACCCAGTTTGCCTTAAGTGCAGCTTTTCCCAGCCCATGTGTTTTCTCCAGCCCTGCCCTCTGTTCACTCAGGTCAGTGCCTCACCGCCTCACTGTCTCTGCTTCACTTACAGTCCTGGGAATTCGTGGATCCAGAGCATGCTGAGAAATGCTTGGAATTTGCATGAAATTTATTCAAATACCCCTTGATCTGCTGCAGCTGATAATCGGGCAACCTAACCTAACCCATCTCACAGAGAAGCAGCAGGCAGGTTGGATGTCAGCAAGCAAGTCCTAGAGACACAGAGTGCACACCAACGTGTGCATGCACACTCACAGTGTCAGCGAATCAAGTCATGCTCTTTGCCTCCTCGATGGTTTTAGCCTTGTGCTCTCCCCACCCACACCTCTGCATGTCTATGCAAGAGTGAGCTACTGAATGCACTACAGCAGTACTGCTGATTTTAAGATATTTCCCTGCAGGTGAGAGAGTGGTTTTATATGAGGAAGAAGTGCCAAGAACACACAATGAGGAAAGGATAGTCTCCTCAGTAAACGGTGCTGAGAAAACTGGATATTCACATGCAAAAGAATGAAGCTGGATACTTATCTTACACCACTGACATGCTGATAAACACCAATTCTTTCTCTCTCCTTATTTCTCATGCTGATAACCACTCCTGTGCTCCTCCCATTTTCTTAGTATAACAAGCATAATTCAGCTTCTCAAATGTGGAGAGGAACATGGAGTGGAGAGGGGGATAGAGAATATTTTATTCTTAATACGTGAATACTGGAAACTCATTTTATATATCCCAAGATTCTGATTATAGGATTCTTCTTGGAGGTAAGACAATGGTTTCCAAATTAAGGACTGTGCAATGTAGTTCACTTGGATGAGAAACTGATGGAGATAACAAGACCCAGCTGGGTCCCTTTTTACATATATGTATGTACATATATATACACACATACACATGTGTACAGAGAGAGTGAGAAAGAGATAGAAAATTTTAAGGAATTATCCCACAAGATTGTGGGGGCTGGCAAGTGTGTAATCCACCGCATGGGCTGGCCGACTGGGAAATTCACCAGGAGTTGGCATTGCAGTCTTGAGCCCCATCCCAGGACAGTCTGGAATCAGACGTTCTTCCCTCTCTGAGGTTTTTGGGTTGGGTTAGGCTCACATTATGGAGGGTGATCTGCTTTATTCAAAGTCTACTGATTTAAAGTTTATTCAGATCTAATGAAAACCTTCACAGCAACATGGAGACTGTTGTTTGATCAGATATCTGGATACCATGGTCTGGCCAAGGTGACCCATAAAATTCACCATCACACATATCTTAGCTAACCAACTGTTCACACCATTCAACAGAATTACTGGTTCTCCGAGTTTCCCTTGGATCCTCACTCTTCTGAGGAAGAAGCAGAGCATTCAGGATAACAACAGAGTGGGAGCCTCAAGTTTAACTTGATTCTCGCGTCTGTAATCCCAGCACTTTGGGAGGCCAAGGCGGCGGACCACCTGAGGTCAGGAGTTCGATACCAGCCTGGCCAACATGGTGAAACCCTGCCTCTACTAAAAATACAAAAATTAGCCAGGCGTGGTGGTGTGCACCTGTAATCCCAGCTACTCAGGAGGCTGAGGCATGAGAATTGCTTGAACCCAGGAGGCGGAGGTTGCAGTGAGCTGAGATCATGCCAGTGCACTCCAGCCGGGGCAACAGAGTGAGATGCTGTCTGAAAAAAAAAAAAAAAACTTAACTTGATGAATAGACCAGCCATAGTTTAAGCAGCAGGGCTATAGGCTAAGCCACACGAGGTCCCTGCAGGAGGGGACACCCCACAACACACACCAGGAGAAGCAAAAAGGTCTTATTCCATCCCATCTTCCTTAGCATCACTGGCAGAGGAAGGGGTGCCTGTCACCCACCTGGGGTAACATCTGCCTACTGGTTTTCTTTTTCATGAACTTTGGGGAAGGATTAAAAACCCAGAAATGCCCTACTTATCAACATAGCTTTACCTTTTCTTTCACTGGTTATATCAATAGCTCCAATGCCAGTTAAACAATGTGAGACTGTTTGGGGCTTCAGTTCTTCAGGATGTCAAAAATCTCACAGCAATATGGATGGTTTGCACAGTCTGTTCAATTTAACAAACACTTACTGGGCAGTTAATATATCAGACATTGTGCCAGGTAGCATGAGAGATCCAGAAATGAATCAAAGTCTCTGCCACCCAGGCATCTGCCTTCTCTGAAACAACTCACAGATGAGGATGAGGGCACAAGTAGTTCTAGAATCTGTTGGGTTAGATCATTCTCCCAAGCACTTCTCAGACCCTTGAACAGTCTCCTAGCCCACCCAGCAAAAGGCAAAATCTTCATAGCGACTGCAAGGGCCTGTTTAACCCCTCAGCTTCTTTCATCTCTCTGACCTGCTCTCCTTCCCTGTCCTCCTGGCCCACGCTGCTCCAGCCACAGGGGCCTCCTGTGCACATCACTGGCCGGCTCACTCCCACAACTGTGGTCTCGACACTTGCTAAACCTTTGTTGGGATTGCTTTTTCTACAAGAGCACACACGCAGGAAGTGACAAATCCACTGCTTTTCCCCATAATTTTTTTGAAGCATTTCTTCCACATCTTCTTAAAAGGATGGCTAAGAAGTCAAAACGGTTGCCAATTCTTAGGCGCAAATGGTGCTTTCAAAGAGGCTTACATAGCTTTCCTTATTTGGTAGCTGCACAGCACTCCTGTGATGCGGGTTTCCTTATTAATTTATTCTGCATGCCCCTTGTATTTATTATCAATTGCTATGTAACAAATTACCACAAATTTAGCAGCTTTGAAAAACACACATGTATTGTCTCCCAGTTTCTGGGAATCCAAAGTCTGCGTAATGGACTGAGTCCTCTGCTGCAGGGTCTCACAGCTGCAATCAAGGTGATGGTCAGGCAGTGTTCTCATCTGGAGGCTCAACGAGAGAAGCAGCTGCTTCCAAGCTCACTCGGGTTGTTGGAAGACTGTCTTGCACTGTAGCTGTAAGACTGAGAGCTTTCGATGTCTTGCTGGCTGCCAGCTGGAGGCTGCCCTCAGGTCCCTGCCACATGGCCCTCTCCATAGGCACTCCACAATGTGGCAGCTTGCCTCCTCAAACCCAGCACAAGAGTCAGAGTGATTTGCTAGGATGACAGTCTTATAGATGTTACGTAATGCAGTCATACAGTCATCACCCTTGCTATATTCCATCAGTTAGAAGCAAGTCACAGGGACTCCCCAACACACACTCAAGAGGTGGGGATTATACTCAGGTGACAATATCAGGAGGGGGGATCATGGGGACCACCTTAGAGGCTGCCCCTTTTGCTTCTAACTTGCCCCAGCTTAAATTCTCATCCCAAACTAATGGAGAGAAGACTCCAAAGAGTGAACATTTACCCTATTTGATTTATTTTGGCCACAGCGTGAGCCTTCACAGATTTTCCCAAAACCCTTAGAAAGTGCTGATCTGCAAAGACACTCAGTGCTGGGAGGAGCATGTCTATGAAGAAGACAGGAGTTCTCTGTGTTTTCCTACAGGAAATGTGGCCCGGAAGGGCTGGAACTAGCACTTGACCAAGTAGTTTTAGAGACCAAATAATACCTCACTGCTGCTCCCGGAGGCTTCTAAATCCATATTTGAAGTCATTAGCTCCAGATGTCTCAGGGAGAGGCTTCCTGGGAAGTTGGGACCCTGGGAGCCAACAATTCAGAGTCAAGGCCAGACCAGTTTCCAAATCCCAACCTGGCCATGTTTTCTGCCATAGCTGAAGAGCAGAAAGCCCAGAGCAACAAGAAGCAGGGATGGTGACAGGCAGTGCAAATAACCCTTAAGCATAGATTGAAAAATCTGCACTTCAGTGGCAAGCTATTGTTTACCAGTTTATTGCACCTGACCTGAGAGCTCTGAAATGTCCCTCTCATGACAAATGTCTTAGCACTGTGCAAATGAAAAAAAGGACTCAAGAAAAACAACTTCAGCTCACATTCTTTAAATACTCCAGCCTTCCAGTGGCCACAGTTTTACAGCCTGGCTAAAAGGTGATCCTTCTGAAAACTTAATCGCTAGGGCAAGAGCTTTTCTCTCCCTTTATAATAAATTGTGAATTTTTAAAAGACAACACGCTGAGCTTTAATTTTAAATGGAGGCACCCTGGAGGTGGTAGAAACACAGCCCGCTTTGACTTTCTATTTGGCTTTGCAGCGGAGAGGCTTTGTGGGCTGCCAAAGTGGGTGTTATTGCCCTCAACCTACCAAAATCACAGCACAGTCCTTCAAGGAGAGGAGGGGAAAGCCAAGGAGCAGAGAGGACAGAGGGTGGGTTCCCAGTGCCACACACCTGTGGGGAACTCAGCCCACCTCCACCAAGTGGTAGAAGAAGAATTTCAGTGTTTTCATCAAGGAAGAGGCTCCAGGAAAAAAATGGAGAGCATGAACACTGTGCAACCCCAGGACCAGAATTTATGTCCTGTCTCCACATTTTACTCTTTGAATGGCTTTGGGCAAGAAGCCCACCTTCACCATCCTCATCTGTGAAATGGAAATACCTACTCCATCCACCAGACAGGCCCAATAAGGACCATCAGTATTAACTGCTTTGTAATGTAGGATATAATAAATTCCTCTTCAAAGGTTTTAGCCTGTAAATTGTTAAGTACAGTGAGTTCTGAGATCCTCTCCAAGGAACCAATGTATCAGTATGTTCAGCTCCCCGTTCTTTGTTCTTCATTTTAAAGTTTAACTTCCTTGTTCTCTTCATCTCTTTGCCCCTACTTTCAGTAAACAACACCCCCCCACCCCCACCACCAACAGCCCCTATCACTTGCTCTGTCTTGAGTCACCCCTGGTCACCTGCTCTGACCTGAGTCATCCTGAGTCACTTGTTCTGCCAAACTACTCACCCTGCCACTCCGACTCATTCCCCTGCTCTCTTTAAAAGAGCCAATCAGAATTAGCATAGACTGTGAAGTCCAACCCTAGCCAATAGGGGAACAACACAGCAGTAGGGGCTACCTGCATCAGGAAATAAAAACCCCTTCCCCTCCTTTGTTCAGGTGTGCTCTCATCATTGCTCCATCCATGAGTTGCACCCTTCTATAGAAGCAAAATTTGCCTTGCTGAGAAAATTAAATTTAAGTTTGAGTGCTATTTCTTTTGCAGCACTGAAAATTTATTTCTAACAGTAACCTCTAATGCATTTCACAAGTAGAAGGTAATATTACCACTATTGGATTAGGGTTTTCCCCTTATTTCCTCCATTTTCCTTGTTTCTTCCATTTTCTATAAGGATTTTTTAAAAACAGTCTAAAGCAAAGTCTTCATAAGATTTGGGAAGTCAGACCTCACGTCACTGGGATACTGGTCAGAGGACAGCCCTTGGGTGTCTTCTAGAGTCTCCATTCCCTCCCTCCCATGAGTCCTTTCTGTGATTAGGGTATGGCAGCAACAACCAAGATGGGGGCTCTGAAAGGAGGCAAGGGTTCTAGGGGAGGAGAGCATGGCCCCACATGGAATGCTGCCCTTGGTCACCCAAGCCTTCTCTCAATTTCCCTCACAACCCACCATCAGGAGCCTCAGAGCAGGCCAGCGTTTGAAACAAGTTTTCAGTGCCGCAAAAGAAATGGCACTTGAACAGAAATTTTTTTCTCAGCAAGGCAAATTTACTTCTGCAGAAAGGTGCAGCTTGCACCAGACATGATCACAAGAGCACACTGAGTAGGGTGGGGCAGGAGTTTTTATCCCTAATGCAGCAGCTTCTATAGCTGTGTCCTTTCCCCATTGGCTGGAGTTGGACTGCACAATCTAAGCTGAGACCTGATTGGCTACTGTTTAAAATTGAACAGGGATAACTAGGCAGGAAGGGAGAGGCAGTCCCTTACAGTTTTAGGGTGCAGTAAAGGAAGGAAGGATAGTTGCAGAGTGGGTAATCAAGGGAATAGATGTGAGTTATAGATTAGGACTGACGGGAAGATTGGTTTTTTTTTCTTTCTTTTTTTATTAATTTTTTTTTTGCACACAAAACAATAAACATTTTCTAAAAATACATACAAACAAAAAGACGCATATCAAACATATCAGGAAGGTTGCACATGGGAAGACGGGGAATAGAAATGGGGGGTGGGAATTAAAGAAAATAAATCAGAGAGGGACTTTGTATGGATCAATGATAATAACTCAATCCTCTATTTGACAAAGAAGAAGGAGCAGGAAGAGGAAGAAAAAGAAAGTGGAATAAAGGATCAGAAAGGGAGGAAAACAGAAAAAATTAGAGTATGACTCCAGGGTAGATCTATTTTGTTGTCGCTGGGTTGGTGGGTTGGTTGGTTGGTTTGTCTGTTGTATTTTTCATGTTTCGCCATGTTGGCCAGGCTGGTCTGGAACTCCTAGCCTCAAGTGATCAACCCGCCCCAGCCTCCCAGAGTGCTGGGACTACAGGCGTGAGCCACCACATCCAGCCCCCACATTGCGTCTGGCCTCTGTGGTAGACCTCCCAGACGGGGTGGCCAGGCAGAGGTGCTCCTCACTTCCTGGATGGGGCGACTGGGCAGAGGTGCTCCTCACTTCTTCCCAGACTGGGCGGCCGGGCAGAGGCGCTCCTCACTTTCCCAGACTGGGCGGCCGGCAGAGGCGCTCCTCACTTCCCAGACTGGGTGGCCGGGCAGAGGCGCTCACTTCCCAGAAGGGGCGGCCCGGCAGAGGTGCTCCTCACTTCTTCCCAGACGGGGCGGCCGGGCAGAGGCGCTCCTCACTTCCCAGATGGGGCGGCCAGGCAGAGGCGCTCCTCACTTCTTCCCAGATGGGGCGGCCTGGGCAGAGGCGCTCCTCACTTCCCAGACGGGGCGGCCAGGCAGAGGTGCTCCTCACTTCCCAGACGGGGCGGCCAGGCAGAGGTGCTCCTCACTTCCCAGACGGGGCGGCCCGGCAGAGGGGCTCCTCACTTCCCAGACGGGGCAGCCGGGCAGAGGTGCTCCTCACTTCCCAGACGGGGCGGCCCGGCAGAGGTGCTCCTCACTTCCCAGACGGGGCGGCCCGGCAGAGGTGCTCCTCACTTCCCAGACGGGGCAGCCCGGCAGAGGGGCTCCTCACTTCTTCCCAGACGGGGCGGCCGGGCAGAGGCGCTCCTCACTTCCCAGACGGGGCGGCCGGGCAGAGGTGCTCCTCACTTCCCAGACGGGGTGGCTGGGCAGAGGTGCTCCTCACTTCTTCCCAGATGGGGCGGCCGGGCAGAGGCGCTCCTCACTTCTTCCCAGTCGGGGCGGCTGGGCAGAGGCCCTCCTCACATCCCAGACGGGGCGGCGGCCGGTCAGAGGCTGCAATCCCAGCACCCTGGGAGGCCAAAGCAGGCGGCTGGAAGGTGGAGGCTGCAGCGAGCCAAGACCACGCCACCGCACTCCAGCCCAGGCAACACCGAGCACCGAGTGAGCGAGACTCCGTCTGCGGTCCCAGCACCTCGGGAGGCCGAGGTGGGCAGACCACTGGAGGTCAGGAGCTGGAGACCAGCCCGGCCAACATGGCAAAACCACGCCTCCAGCCAAAGGACAAAAACCAGGGAGGAGTAGTTGAAGGCGGCCGCAATCCCAGGCAGCCCGCAGGGCAAGGCAGGAGAATCCCGTGAGCTGGAAGCTGGGAGTCTGCAGCGAGCTGACTGTACTCCAGCATGGGCAACAGAGGGAAGACGAAAGAAAGAAAGAAAGGGAGAAGGAGAAGGAGAAGGAGAAGGAGAAGGAGAAGGAGAAGGAGAAGGAAGGAAGGAGATTGTTTACCATAATTAGGGGCAAGGGGGCATAAAGAATGAGGAAGTTACTCTTTGAAAATAGAGAACAAAGAACAAGGAAGCTGAACAAGCTGACTCTTCTTTGAAGAGGAACCCATCATACCCAACACCAGAAAGAATATAACCTTGAGCAATTTTAAAAACTGGATTAGTTTGCTAGGGTTACGTTAACAAAGTACCATAGACTGGGGGGCTTAAATGACAGAAATTTATTTCCTCACAGCTCTGGAGGCTGGGAGTCCAAGATCCAGGTGTCAGCAGTGTTGGTATTTCCTGTGGCCTCTCTCCTTGGCTTGCAGACGGTGTCTTCTCCCTGCATCCCTACATGACCACCCTTCTCCACCTTAGCATCCCCGGTGTCTCTGTGTGTCTGGATGTCCTTTTCTCATGAGGAGAGGACACAGTCAGATTGGATTAGGGCCCACCATAATGGACCTGTTTAAAGGCCCTGTCTCCAAGTACAGCCATGTTCTGAAATACTGGGGGTTAGGGCTTCAAGATACAAATTTTAGAGGGGCCCATTCTAGCCCATCACAAAGACATAAGAGTGGTGGCCCCATAAAGAAGACAGAGTTGGGTGGGGAGTAATGACAAATGAATATCCCCCTTTTGTCATCCGTTTAAAAAGTTGTAGAAGGAATAAGTTAGGTCACATATGTAAAAGTTCAATAAAAGGCCGTCGAATGGGAATTGGAACTCTGGAAAATCTCCCAGCTTGTCTTTGTTGACAAACTGGTTTCTCTTTCTCTTCTTTCTACTATTATAACCCCAGGGAAGTGAGCCTGACATGTTTTAGCAACCAAATAAAGCCATACGTCACTGCTGCTCTTTGAAGATAATGAAATCTGGCATCGAGATCTTTATCTTTGCAGGAACCAAAGGCCAGAGACTTCTCAGCAAACACAAGCGGGTGCCTAGTATCTGGGGCAAAGGACAGTGAGGCTGGAGAGAGAAACAGAAGGGAGCAAGGGTCCCTTACTGGCTGTCACAGGAAGCTGCGGGATGCAGACACATCCAGGGAAAGGCGGAGGCTGCTCCAAGGCTGCATGAGCTGCAGGCAAGCCCGGACCCCCTGGGGAGGACTCAGGTCTCCACTGAAGGGACAGCCGAACAGAGGGAAATGGAAGTAGAGCCATGGGGACTCCTGGGAGGGGGAAGAAGGCATAGGAGGGGAGAGTGACCAGGGAGATAAGCCCCTCAAGGTCAGAGAGGGAAGCCAGTGGGTCCCCTAGGGTGGGCTGGTGCAGTGAGATGTACTGTAGGAGGTGGGAGCAGGTGTTGGGAGCATGTGAAAGTCACAGCCAGCCTCAGGCAGCACCACTCTAGTCTATCTCAGTTGCTTATCTGGTCCAGAGAGGTTGAAAGGACAGGAAAGCTTCAAGACTGGATTTTTTGCATCTGCTCTATGACAGAGAAGGTTAGGACCAGAAAGTGGCCTCTGCAAACACAGGCATTTATATGTTTGGACTACTGTGTTTGCTTTGATTTTCCTGTTTCCTAAATAAGAAAGGCTGCTGCTTAAGAGTCCAGTCTGATCTCAACTAAGGGGAAATTAGTTTCATTTCCATTGAGGGTAGGATGTGGAGAGGGATCAATCCCCCTTTGGTGACACCCTAAGGCAGGTCCTGGGCATCCAGTCAGCTCCTGAGCCAAGAGGATCAGTAGAACTAGATGCCAGAATCCCGGAGCAGACACCAGAAACCAAGGGTGTCCGGGGCAATCAACCCCCACCTGCTGCCTGAAAGGCTTCCTTTGCCCACTGCTTTCCAGGACCAGAGAGAGAAGCATCCCTGCTGATGAGAAAGAACAGACACTCCCAGAGGACAAGGTCCACCTATCAGGCAGCCACAGCCTAGCATACCCCGGAGTCTGAGGTGGGGTGGGTTGTGAAGAAAGGGAAGAAGAAAGAAAAAGGATAGGTTGTGCTCTGACCACAGGCCAAGGTGCAAAGAAGAGGGGAAAGCAAACAGCTGGACCCTGAGGCTCATACCTGTAATCCCAGCACTTTGAGAGGCTGAAGCAGAAGGTTTGGTTGAGTCCAGAGTTCGAGACCAGCCTGGGCAACATCGTGAAACCGTGTTAAAAAATACAAAAATTAGCTGGGTGTGGTGGCATGCACCTGTAGTCCCAGCTACCACAGGGTTCTCTTTCACTTACTGGGGAAATGGCTCCCCCAGAGAATGGTCTTTAATTTCAAATGAGTCCTACACAAATATGTTTTCAGGACCCCAGGATTGGCAGAACCCATGCACCCTCACAGGCACCTCAAAAGTCTCCCCAGGGGCCTACAGTTGGGTTGTCAGATAAAATACAGGATGCCCAGTTAAATTAAATTTCAGATAAACAAGCAGTGGTATTTTCATATCAGTGTGTCCCATGCAATATGTGGGACATGGTAATGCTGTAAAAATTATTTATTATCTGAAATTCAGATTTCACTGGACACCCTCTATGCTTTCTTGCCAAATCTGGTAGCCACCAGCAGTTGTTGCTTTTCAAGCTATAAGAGATGGATATGGCTTAACAGGCTGCCAGACAAGATGACATCACAGATGATTGGCTGGGTTGCTACAAGAGTTTCAGCCCTTCCTAGACATGTCCACACTTTTGACTGCCATTTATAAACATCTGATTCAACCAGTTTAACCAGAAGAACGGTTATTGTCCCTGTAACCAGGAATCTAGAGACAAGGCGAGCTCCAGATGCAATGTGATCAATAGTGAGTATCACGGCGGACTTTCCATTGTCCCTTTGTCATCCTCAGTGTTGATTCCACCCCTGGGCTGAGGGCAAGTGGGGGGCAGCAGGCACAGCGTCCCCTCCAGACACAGCTGTGTCATTGGCATGGCTTCTGAGATGCGGTGAAAGGACAGGACTAAGGCACAAGAGCTATTCCAGATCCCACAGCATCCGGATGTCTTCAGACTTACGGCCAGTGGAGAACATTAAGAGAAGGGCAGAGCTGAGTCAGAGTCAGCACGTCAGCTGGAGGAAGTCATCTGACATTTTATTACGTGTATTCACATCTGAAGGGAACAATGGGAGTGAGCGCAGCAACCACGAAAACATGCCCCATGGAAACTGGCTGGTGCGTAGCAGTCATGAGCAGTGGGCATGGCACTGACGTGCATTGTCCTTAGGTTATTTTCTTTTATTAATGCATTCATTCTTTTTTTTGTTTTTTTTTTGTTTTTTTTTTTTGAGACGGAGTCACACTCTGTTGCCAGGCTGGAGTGCAGTGGTGTGATCTTGGCTCACCGCAACCTCCGCCTCCCAGGTTCAAGCTATTCTCCTGCCTCAGTCTCCCAAGTAGCTGGGACTACAGGTGTGTGCCACCACGTCTGGCTAATTTTTGTATTTTTAGTACAGACAGGGTTTCACCATGTTGACCAGGATGGTCTCGATCTCTTGACCTCATGATCCACCAGCCTCAGCCTCCCAAAGTGCTGGGATTACAGGCATGAGCCACCGTGCCTGGCCCATTCTTTTTTTTAATTTTTTTTTTTTTTTTTTGAAATGGAGTCTCACTCTGTCGCCCAGGCTGGAGTACAGTGGCGTGATCTCGGCTCACTGCAAGCTCCGCCTCCTGGGTTCACGCCATTCTCCTGCCTCAGCCTCCCAAGTAGCTGAGACTACAGGCACCCATCACCACACCCGGCTAATTTTTTTTTGTATTTTTAGTAGAGATGGGGTTTCACTGTGTTAGCCAGGATGGTCTCGATCTCCTGACCTCATGATCCACCCGCCTTGGCCTCCCAAAGTGCTGGGATTATAGGCATGAGCCACCGTGCCCGGCCTCTTTTTTTTAATTTTTAAAACTATTTTTAAATTTTTTGTGGGTACATAGTAGGTACATGAGTATGGGATACATGAGATGTTTTGATACAGGCATGCAATGTGAAATAAGCACATCATGGGGAATGGGGTATCCATCCTCTCAAGTATTTATCCTTTGAGTTACAAACAAAACAATTATACTCTTTAAGCTATTTAAAAATACACAATTATTATTGACTATAGTCACCCAGTTGTGCTATCAAATAGGTCTTATTCATTCATTCCATTGTTTTCTTTTTTTTTGAGATGGAGTCTTGCTCTGTCGCCCAGGCTGGAGTGCAGTGACACGATCTCGGCTCACTGCAAGCTCCACCTCCCAGGTTCACTCCATTCTCCTGCCTTAGCCTCCCGAGTAGCTGGGACTACAGGCACCCGCCACCAGGCCCAGCTAATTTTTTGTATATTTAGTAGAGATGGGGTTTCACCATGTTAGCCAGGATGGTCTCGATCTCCTGGCCTCGTGATCCACCCGCCTGGGTCTCCCAAAGTGCTGGGATTATAGGCGTGAGCCACCAAGCCCGGCCATTACATTGTTTTCTAAACTGTAGGATGATGCTGAAATAATGGAGTGAAAGCGTGGTTTTGCTCATCCCACCTCTGGGAAATTACCTGTTGCTGACAAATGCACCAGGTACAAACCTCTCAGGAGCACTTTCCTTTCTGGCTTACAAAGGAAAACACTCTGGTTGATTTATGAAAATACTTATTTGCTGGTTCATCTCAGCCAATGAGACATCACATGAGCTTAACCCTCATTCTCTCTTTTATCTGAGTCTCTTTTATAAGTCATTTCCATAAAGTAGAGGACGATTTATCCAGGAACAAAACTACGTGAACAGGGTAGATGGTTTTCAAATGTCATTTAAAGACAGTTCTTTGAGAAATATTGCCAAGGGGGCCATATTTTCACACAGTGAGAGAAAATCAAGAAAATACACACTGACAGTTGTATCTGCAGCCTTTTCTAGACTTTCCTAAAAATAAAACAACAACAAAAATATGGAAGGCCATGTCAGAGTTTTAAAATATCAAATGCCAAATCCAGTTTTTCAGGTTCAATGTTTAATTTTCTATGAAATATGAGGACAGGGTTAACAAAGCTGATGGCAATCTAAAAAAAAAAAAAAAAAAAAAAAAAAACGCCTTCTAATATTTTATCTTCTCTCCTACTAAGTACATATCCCTCCAGGGAGCTCGTATCCAGACTAGAGCCTCTACTATAAGGGCGAAACCCTTGTGTGCATAAGTATTCTCATGAAATCCTTTTTCCCCAACAGGTCAGAAGACGGTATTTACCAAGTCTCTTCCCAAAATACTTGCAAATGCACATAATCTCAAAGTGTTTTTGACAGCTCTTCCGATCTAAAACTGGTCCTAGTGACAAGGGGTGTTTGGGGAAATCAAAGGGCTGGCTTAACTATATAGACCTAGGTCTGGTCTTCTTTCTGGCCCATACGATCATCCTGACCTTGGACAAATGAAACTTCCTGGGGCCTCAAGTTCCTTGTATCAGAAAGGATGGCATTCAGCTGTGTACAACAGAAAACCCAATCACAGTGGCTTATCCAAGAAAAGTTTAATTTTTCTCAAAACTACAGCGTCCTGGGCTGATGCGGCAGCCCCAGGATGGCCTCAGCATCTCACTCCTCTTTTCTTTACTCGGCCCCATCCTCAGGCTGTGACTTTCATCATCAGGTTTGTCATCTTTTGGTGGTAAGATGGTTGTTCTACCTCAAGCTCACAAAAAGAAATGGGGGAAAGCAGGAAAGAAGAAAATCTGCTTCCCCAGAAACTCTGAGGCTGCACTTGCACATCTTATGGACCCAAACTGTGTCCCATGGCTGCCCCTAGATGCAAGGGGCCTGGGGAAGTGAGCTGATTCATCAGGTACATTGCAACCCTACATAAAAGGAAAGTTCTGTCAATAGAGAAGAGTGAAATCTACATTTGGTCAGGAAACAGCATAGCCTGCAATATGCCTCATATGAAATAAGGCCTTTCTTGCCCCCATTCTGCTACTTGGTCATTCTTGCACTCAACAAGTAGATGTTGAGTGCCCACTCTCTCTGGGCCGTCTTCTAGGTGCTGGGGATGCAATCCTGAATCTATGAACACGATTGGCAGAACAATAAATATTGATTGCCTTGGCCACTCACCAAATCAAGTGCTCCTGGGAAGACTGAGATCTAATGCAAAACAGCAGCTTGACTTTCTCACTCCCTGGCAACAAGCCAAGCAAGAGAAAGTGATGGGTCAGGCCTGACTCAAGAGTCTCACTGCAACCTGAACTGTAGATTCTACCTCCTCATTTCCTCAGCTGTCTCTGGTTATGGGCTTCAGAATGCCCTAACTCTGGGCCCGGCGCGGTGGCTCACGCCTGTAAACCCATTACTTTGGGAGGCCGAGGCGGGTGGATCACAAGATCAAGACCATCCTGGCCAACATGGTGAAACCCCGTCTCTACTAAAAATACAAAAATTAGCTGGGCGTGGTGGCTTGTGCTTGTAATCCAGCTACTTGGGAGGCTGAGGCTAGAGGATCGCGTGAACCCAGAAGGCAGAGGTTGCAGTGAGCCGAGATCACACCACTGCACTCCAGCCTGGCGACAGAGTGAGACTCTGTCTCAAAAAAAAAAAAAAAAAAGAATGCCCTAACTCTACTCTGGACCATGAGAGCAAGGATAATCTGTCTTAGAGGAGAGAAGGTGAGGTTATGATTCCAGAGCATTTGGTGACCCAGGAAGTAGACCTGCCTCCTCCTATCTGTCCACAGAGCAGTCCTAGGGGCAATAGGCCATAAGAAGATCATGCCAGGCAGTCCGTTTCTATATTACCATGTAAATAAAAACTCAGCTGTGAACCCTGGAACCTTCGTATTCTGCAGCTGCCAGTGTAAACTGGTACGAGACTTTTGAAGAACAGTGGGGAAAGGCACTGCAAAAGCATCCACACCTCCATACCCGCTGATCCAGGGCTCTGATTTTCCTTCTGGGAACCAAGCCTAGGAGAATGATTCAAGCTGCAGAAAACCTTTCTCCACTAAGATGTTCTCTGTGGCATTCAGTATAATAGCACACCAGGGAAACAATCTAAAGATTCATCAGTAGGAGAATATCTAAGTAAATTATGGTACATACACTCAATAAAATGTTATATGACTACTAATTATGGTGGTTACAAAGACTATCTCTTTAAGAAAAATGCTTATGTGAATGGTTAAGTGAAAATTGCAAGATACAGGCCGTGTGCAGTGGCTTACACCGGGTGCAGAGTCTCACTGTGTCGCCCAGGCTGGAGAGCAGTGCTGCAATCTTGGCTCACTGCAACCTCCACCTCCCGGGTTCAAGCGATTATCCTGCCTCAGCCTCCGGAGTAGCTGGGAATACAGGTGCGCGCCACTGCACCCGGGTAATTTTTGTATTTTTAGTAGAGACGGGGTTTCACCATGTTGGTCAGGCTGGTCTTGAACTCCTGACCTCATGATCCGCCCGCCTCGGCCTCCCAAAGTGCTGGGATTACAGGCGTGAGCCACTGCACCCAGCGGTAATGCCTCTTCTGAATCTACCAAACTTGATAGGACTTACTCTTTTTTTAAATCTATTCCTAATACTTCTACAGAACTTAAGAAAGCTCTTGTCTCTATACCTAGATTTCTACGTTCCAAAAAAAAACATTTTCCCAAGTCAATCAGAGTATTATGGCAACAGTCCAGATTTCAGGCCAAAAATGCCACCAATTTTCCCTGAATCTCTTGGGCAAGACAAGCAAAAGATTTCTTTTAGCCCGACAGCAGTTTTATTTTACAATGCATAACAGGTATTACCTGCTTTGCCCTTTCTCTTTCCATCAAAATTGCCTCAGTGAGGCTAGCCAATGCATTTGCGAGCAAAGTTGTTATTTCGAGTTTTACCAACTTGTCCCAACCTGTACAAGCAATCACACTAGAGAAAGGAAACTTGTATCACCAGAAGATGGAAATGAGTTCAACCCCAAACTGGAATCAGAGTCTGCGTATTTCAGATTATCCCTCAATTCTTCTCCCAACTTGGGTTGCAGAGTGATGGTTCCTGGAGGTTCCTCAGTACACTGCTCTAAGGAACAGTTATTTCACGACATCTAGTTATTTCACGAGTATTTCCAGAGCATTTGCCTGCTTTAGAGATCTGTGCTTAGCCTCCCATTATTGAGGACACATGAAAAATTAAGCCCTGGCCTTCAAGGAGCTTACAGTTCAGCCAGGAAGGCAGCAGGCCACAATACATGACCTGCACACAAATAACACAAAGAAAAGGCCTAGGGTGGGGCTCTGGCTGTGGGCTAAGAGACTTAATCTCAAGGTTTCAAGTTCAAACACAGGAAATAGAGCGTGGACAGGGCAGATTTGCAACCCCATTCTGGAGCTTGTGTCTTATGTTCATGAGGTCTTCATGTCTATGCATCTAGGTTCTCAACTTTGGGAAACAGGGAGATGGGCTTTTTGTTCTTGTTGAGATAGGGCTCACTGTGTCACCTCAGCTGGAGTGCAGTGATGTGATCTCAGCTCATTGCAGCATCAACTTCCTGGGCTTAAGCAATCCTCCCACCTCAGCCTCCTGAGTAGCTGGGACTACAGGCATGTGCCACCATACTGAGCTAATTTTTAAATTTTTTGTAAAGATGGAGTCTCACTATGTTGCCCAGGCTGGTCTTGAACTCCTGGGCTCAAGCAATCCTCTCACCTTAGTAGTCTTCCAAAGTGCTGGGATTACAGGTGTGAGCCACCATGCCAGGCCAATGTGAGAATCAGGTGAGTATTATGGAAACTTGTCCCAGAAAAGGTTCACATGATAGACACACAAATATGTGCAAATAATTCCAGAAAATTCATGGGCTGCATCCCTCCAAAATTATTCATAAACTTATAAACTTTCAAGAGTACACAGTAAGATTATAATAATATTAAGCATTTTCTGTATTTCATGGTCTGACTTAACCTCCATGCATATGTTCTTTTCTTCAATCCTCACAACAAAACTATGGCATACAAAGCATTGCTTCCATGGTACAGATGGGGAAACAGAGGCTCAGAGAAGTTACTCACCCCAAACTCATAGAAAGTGGGTGGATTCATGTCAAGTCAAGCAGCCAAGTCTGTGCTGTTTCAAATAACAGCTGAATGAAGTGGGTCCCATTCATCACCCTAACACCACTATTTTAAAGATGAGGAAACAAAGGCCTTGGGTGGTTAAATAACTTGTCTGAGGCCATGTGGACCACAAAGGAAGAGGCTTTGACACAGAGGAAGACAGAAGGTAGATAGATGCTTTGAAATCCCAAATGAAACATATTTGTGTGGAAGGTTCTTGAAGCAAAATCCTTCAAGCCTGGCTTGCCCCTGGGGTAGTTGTTTCTGTCTGGTGGGGTGCAAGGTAGGCTACAATCGGCATGACCTAGAGCATCTGAAAGATCTGGAAGGAGCCCAGAGCCCCAGCCAAGGTGAACGGGAGCTGGAGGAGATTCTCTGTGAGAGCCACATGCCATCCTGGAAGTTCTGAAGCCCAGGCCAGAGCTTGACACCCCAATCCAAAAGGACAAAGGGGAAAGATTAGCAGTGACTCTCTGACACGTAGGAGATGACAGTGTGTCACTGAGTGGTCAATCAGCGGTATGCTGTTATCAACCATAACTTTAACCCCAACACATGGGGAGGTCATTCATTCCTCCAGGGATGCAAAGAAGCTGGGACAAAATGAGAGAATCATCACTGGCCAGAAACAAGCATCTGCAACAGCTGTTTTCAGAAAGTCAACACTTTGTTACACAAAGGGTGCAAGGCTTCAGTCATGAAAGACATGTAAGTTCTATAGATCTAGTGTGCAACATAGGGCATATGATTAAAATACTCCATACTTAAAAATTTACTAACAGGGTAGATCTGATAAGTACCCTTAGCACAAAAGGAAAACAAGACAAAATGAACAAAAAAAACAAAGGTGGCAAGAGGAAATATTAGGAGGTGATGGATAAGATTATGGCATAGCTTGTGATGATGGTTTCATGGGTGTACACAGAGCTTCAAACACATTGGGTTGTATACACTACATTTCTACTGCTTTTGTATGTCAATCATATCTCAATAAAGTGGTTAAAAACAAAGAAACAAAACAAAACAGAAGCTAGTCACAAGGAATCACATATTAAATAATTCCATTCATATGAAACATGCAGAAAACAAATCAATAGAGACAGAAAGTAGATGAGCGGTTGCCAAGGGCTTGGGATGAGATGGGGGACTGAGGAGTGATGACTAAAGGACATAGGGTTTCTTTGGGAGGTTCCAAAAACTGTCTGAAATTGATTGTGGTGACAGTCGTATAATGCTGTGATTATACACAAATTATTGAATTGGATACTTTAAGTGAATTGAATAGTGTATAAATTATATTTCAATAAAGCTGTTTTTAACAAAATAAAACATTTCTAAATGCTTCAGTTGGAAATGTTTTCAAGTCAGTGGTAATACTTCAGTCTCACCACATTTTAGAATGGAAGTGGTAGTGACCACCATACCTGCCAGTCTTGATGCCAAGGATGTTGGCTGTTTCCAAAAGTCAGGTTCATTTTCAGAGGATAAATACCTGCCAACAGTAAATACAGTCGGAAAATATGGCTCTGACAGCAAGAGGTTACTTCAGATAGGATCAATCAACAATGCTCTATTTTCACTTGTGTGTAAATCTCATTTCTCACATTAAATCTAAAGGAGATAGGATAGAGTGATGGTTAAATTATAAACTTTAATGGCCAAAATATCCCTGCCCAGCCATTTGCTAGTTATGTGACCTCGAATACATTCTTAACATGCTCTTACAGCCTCAAGTTTCATCCATTTTATGAAATGGATAATATTATTTCAAAAGTGTTACTGGGAAGATTGAACAAAATTATGTGTACAGAGTTTGGCACAGGTTAAGTCCTCAACAAAATAGTAGTTATTATTTTTACTCTAAACTTGTGAGGACAAGGACCTTCATGTCCTTAGAATGTCCAGCTCAATGTCTAGACATTAAAGCATTTAATGAATAAAGACACCATTTTGAAATTGTGTGGCACAATGTCTCCCACAAAAGGCTCTCTACTGATCTATCCATTTGAGCAACAATCCAACTTTCAACTAAGCAGATGTTTTTCTTCCTCCAGGCCAAGGAAAACCATGTGACTCTCCTAGAATTATTCTTGAACCTGTTATGTGTGAGGGCTCTCTGTGCAGAATTTACAATTATTTCTACTGAAAACAGAAATACAACATATTTTTTTCCTAGCAGCAGAAAGAACAGAGACATCCCATCTTGTCTCATTTTGATCTCATAAAATACATAGAAAAGAAACACAAACAAAGACAAAACACTTCAACTGTTCCATTGCTGTGAACTCCAACTGAGTTAAAGAATCCAACAGAACAGAAACCATTGTCTTATTTGTCCAGCTTTCCTCACAGAGCAAATAATTCAGGAACAGGAATCAGGAAGCCCCTGCACCCAGCACACTGCCTGGCACAGCATAGCCTCGCTAAGTGACTGTTGGTAAAATCTCATCATTATTTAATGGCAACTTGTAGAAAAACAATATATCACCATTATGTGCTAAAGCCCTGAGAAGGCAGGATCAGCTCTTCTTCCTCCCTCCTCCCCAAAGCACTCTACACCCAGAGCTGGGTAAGCCAACAACCACACCACCACCATCTCCTTGATCCTACGTGGCGGACTCGGCAGACTGTTTCCTCGAAGGTTCCTGGCTTCAGCCTTTCAGAATGTCTGCTCTTGACAAGGTGGAGCTTCTCATGCCAGGGATTGCGGGGTCAGGGAGGTGGCAGGTGTGTGGCGAGGGGGTGGGTCTTCAAAAAACAGCCTGGCGTATGTCTTCATGAAAGGAACCAACTCCAAGCAGAAGTGGGTATTGACATCCAGGAGCTTGGGTTTCTTTGATTGTTGACTTTTTTGTGTATCATTTATGTAGGAGGGGGCAGATGAGAGACATCTCATGAGTATACTGGACGACATGTCTACGCAGATGCAGTGATCCGGTTAATTCAGTGAAGCATCTGTTTTCTGTAACTCACCCACATAATAAAAGTCACACAGTGGGAGCTTTTGTAATTTTGGCCCTGGGCTGCGGGGAAGATCTCGATATCGTGGCTGGCACCATCTCTGAGGGCGTGAACTCCCCCTTGGTTCTTGCCCACCAGTTGCAGTTCAGTTCTTAGTTTATCCTGGAGGTCAGCCTCATAACCTGTAGACCAAATCCAGAGTGTGGCTGGGTCTGCTTGGCTTCTGTGGTGTTGGGCAGCAAGGGGGTATTCAGAATTGGTGTGTTTGCCAAAATATTTTGTCCAAGTTTTTAAACTGCTTTATTGAGATATAATTAACATACAAGAAGCTACAGATATTTCATGTATACAACTCGATGTGTTTGGGGATAAGCATACACCCATGTAACCATCAGCACTACCAATATTAATGCCATAAACTTTTCCATTATCTCCAAAAGTGTCCTCCTGCTGCCTTTGGGTTTTTTGGTTTTCTTTGTTTTTCTTAATCTACCTTCTTAGCAAAATTTGTAAAACACAATATAGTGTTGTTAATCATATGCCCTATATCGCACAGGAGGTTTCCAGAATTTACTTATTTTGCACACTGAAACTTTACACAAATTGAACTCTTTGGCCAGTACTTCCCCATTTCCCCTTCCCTCCAGCCCCTGGCAACTACCATTCTATTCTCTGCTTCTATGTGTTTAACTAGTTTAGGTTTCATACAGAAGTGAGATGAGGCAGTATTTGACTTCCTGTGTCTAGCTTATTTCACTTAGCATAATGTCCTCCAGGTCCGTCCATGTTGTCATAAATGGCAGGATTTCCTTCCTTTTTATGGCCAAATAATATTTCATTATATGTGAAGTTGGCCCTCCATGTCCATAGGTTCCACATCTGCAGATTCAATCAACCATGGATCAAGAGTACTGGGGGAAAAAGCAACAAAAAATAATGCACATTTTAAAGCAATACAATATAACATCTATTTACATGGCATTTACATTATATTAGTTATTATAAGTAATCTACAGATTATTAAAAGTAGACAAGACAATGTGCATAGGTCGTATGCAAACACCACACCATTTTATATCAAAGACCTGAGCATCTGTGGATTTTGGTGTCTTGGGGGTCTTGTAACCAATCCCCCTCAGATTTGGGGGATAATTGTATGCATCACATTTTCTTTATCCATTCACCCACCAATGGACATTTAGATTGTTTCCATACCTTGGCTATTGTGAATAATGCCGCAAAGAACATGGAAGTGAGATACCTTTTTGAGATATGGATTTCAATTTCTTTGGATATATAACCAGAAATGGGATTGCTGGATCCTATGGTTCTATTTTCTAGTTTTTTATTGTTGTAAAATACACATAACATTAAATTGACCATCTTAACCATTTTTAAGTGTTCAGTAGTATTAAGTACATTCATACTGTTGTGCACTCATCACCATCATCCATCTCCAGAAATTTTCATCTTGCAAAACTGACACTCTCCACCCATTAAACAACAATTCCCCATTTCCCCTCCCTAACCCTTAGCAACCACCATTATACTTCCTGTCTCTATGATTTTTATGCCTCATTTAAGTGTAACAACCAGTCATTTGTGACTGGTTTATTCCACTGAGCATAGCCATCCTCACAGCTCATCCATGTTGTAGCATGGGTCAGAACATCCTTCTTTTGCAGAGCTGCATAATATTCCATTGTGTGGATAGACCACATTTTGCTTGTCCATTCATCCATCAATGGGCACTTGCAGATTTATTTTAGAATTTAGAGATGTGCACTAAAAGCCCAGATTTCTGACTTTCCTTGAAAGCTCAAGAGATTTGATGATGTGAGGCCCTCATTCTTGAATGGCAGCAATGTGGCTGCATCTGAGCGGCTGCTCTGCCCTTTGAATGAGCTCTGTAGTCCCCACCATGCCCTGTTTTTCACCTAACTCAGTATGTCACCCATGTGTATAACCTGCTGGATCTTCATATGAGTATGAATCACTGCCCCTCCCTATGTAAATCCCACCATGTGACTTTTATTTGACCTCAGTTTCCAGGCCAGCCGTGCATTTAGGTAAGACTCCACTTTACTGGTGTGGTGTTGTTGGCTGGCTCTGAGGACCAGACCAGAAAGTGAAGATGTCAACCACCTGGAATCCTACCTGGAGTCTACCACACATGCCCCATCGTCCTTGACTCACTTGATGTGGCCAGGATGCTCAGAAGCTCTTGGTTATGACACCCCTGAGTGATCCCCTGGCGCTGGAACCTTCAGGGACCTTGAGAAGGAAAGCAACCAATCCTTTATTGATCATCTTGGTCCTCAGGGGACAGCGCTCATAATTTTAGCTATGCCATCTCTCTGTTTTCAAGTTCGGCTCCACTTCACAATTCCCATCAAATAGAAAAAGCCCTCTAGCAGGAAACATATTCATGAACTTCCCTTGTTAGCACATTCCAACACTGAAAAACCCTCCGTATTAGAGACTTTTTCATATCCAAAATCACATTTGGAGTAAAGACATTTCATCTGAGCACATCCTCAGGAGAAATATGAAAGAACTGCTCACTGCTTCCTTGAGAAGCATACCCCTTTGTAGACAAAATACTACTGCAGCCTTCTCTTCTAAACAGTAAATCTTATTTCTCAACCTTTTAATAATTCTTGAGGCTCTCACCTGAACCTTCTTTGAGTTCTCTGCATCTTTCTAGGTTCATATAACTCAAAACTAGTTGCAGAATTCTAGCAAGTTTCTGGGCAGTACTGAATATAATGGATATTACTTCAGTTTCTAATTGTGTATTCTACTTTTGTACTTGGTTTCCAAACCAGAGCACTGTATTATTAACTCATGATCAACCCAGGGTCCATGTGATTTTTTAGAGTTTTTCAGCTCCACATGCGTCTACCCTGTCATTGTCCATGACAGACTTAAAAGATTGGATTTTTTATCTGCAAACACAATGCCCTTTGCTTGTATTTTCTGAACTTCGCTTTTGTTGGTTTCTCTCCCCATCTCTCAGCTACCAAGGCCATTTTGAATTCTAAACCCATAGCAAGAGACTGATTCCTGTTGTCCTCATCAGAGTTTAACGAAGTCCTGTGGTGTTTGTGAGGCATGCTGTCTCTCCTATCGTTGCCTTCCTGAGAGCTCCCTCCCACCTTCAGCGATGGTGGCTCTGTGATTAACCTCTTCCAACCACTTATGCAGCCCAATCTTTTATGAACTTCGTTAAGCTAATTGCGGTTCAGGACCATGAGCAACAGCATTTTCTGGGAGCTTTTCAGAAATGTAGAATCTCAGGCCTCACTCCACACCTGCTGAGTCGGAATCTGCATTTTAAGACCACCAGCAACTTATTCATATGGAGATTGAAGTTTGAGAAGTACTGATTTATGTTATCCAATTTTATTATTGATAGGATTATTATTGGGGGAAGAAATGGAAAGCTTTTCCCAAATTATAGCAATAGGTATCAATTTCTATATCCAATAATCTGTCCCAGAAGAGTTGCTAGTTTTATGAGACAAATTTGTTAGAAAGTAAAGATCCTATAATTTCAATGGAAATGCATTTCAATTCAACATTTATTGAGTACCTAGTGTAGACTGAGCTATTTGTTGTGAGAGATGCAGATATGCACAAGATAGTTCTCATCTTCAAGTAACTTGCAATATGGCAGGGCACATACATTGAGAACTCTAATACGTGTTGAACTATAATAAGTGGGTTAAACAAATGTGCTATGCATTCAAAGAAGGAGGAATGTGTCAGTATTAGCTCCCAAAGAAATAACAATTCTCTTTTTCTCAGGGAAGGTCTTCAGTAAAACATGGTTTGTTCTCTGGTAGCCATGTACACAGTTTGCAGTGCTGTCCCCTCCATAGATGACAAATTTCACTGAGAAATACAAGTATAAGAAGAAAGCACATGCTCCCATCAGCACATCCATCACTTCTCTTTCTGTGTCCTTCCTTCCGTCCCAATGGATGAATTCTCTGCTCCCATCTAGGGCCAGTCATTACACTGAATTCCATCTCCTGCTGTCTATTCAAAGACTTTATGCTTGCAATTATCTGCTCTTTCTCTCTCTTGCATCATTAATTTCCTTTCTACTCCATCAGTGGTTCTCAACTGAAAGCAATTTTGCCTCCCCACTCTGAAAGAAACATTTGACAATGGGTGGGAACATTTTTGGTTGTCACTGCTGAGTTGTGCTACTGGGATGCAATGGGTAGAGGTCAGGGAAGCTGCTAAACATCTCAGGATGCACCGGACAGCCCCCACCACAAAGAATTATTTGTTCCAAAATGCCAATAATGCTGAGGTTGAGAAACTCGGTGCTAGATCATTCTCATTCAACACCCAAATATGATATAGTATACCTGTTATGGACTGAATTGGGTCCCCCCAAAATTCCTATGTTAAAGCCCTAATCCCCAAAGTATCAATGTGACTGTATTTAGAAATAAGTCTTTTAAGGAAGTAATTAAGGTTAAATGAGGTAATAAGGGTGAGATTCGTGTCCTTATAAAAAGAGGAAGACATGCCAGAGCATTCTCTGCCTCTCTCTCCCTCTCTCTCGTCATACACACAGAAAAGGGTTCTCACCAAAACACAACCATGCTAGCACCCTGATCTTGGATTTCCAGCCTCCAGAACTGTGAGAAAAAATATATGTCTGTTTTTTAAGCCACCCAGTCTGTGGAACTTTCTTATGGCAGCCCCAGCAGAGCAATACAATCCTCATATTAAATAATCTTCCACAATCCAGATGCCCATCAACTGATGAATGAATAAACAAAATGTGGCATAGCCTTACAATACTATTGTATTAGTCCATTTTCACACTGCTATAAAGATACTACTTGAGACTGGGTAATTTATAAATAAAAGAGGTTTAACTGACTCACAGTTCTACATGGCTGGGAAGGCTTCAGGAAACTTACAATCATGGCAGAAGGAAAAGGAGAAGCAAGCACCTTTATCACAAGGCAGCAGGAGAGAGAGAGTGTGCAGGGGAAACGGCCACTTTTAAAGTATCAGATCTCATGAAAACTCCCTCACTATGATAGTACAGCATAGGGAAAACTGCACAATCATCCAATCACCTCCCACCAGGTCCCTCCCTCCCCATGTGGGGATTACAACTTCGGATGAGATTGGGTGGGGACACAGAGCCAAACCATATAATTCCACCCCGATGCCTCCTAAATCTCATATCCTCTTCACATTTCAAAACCGATCATGACTCCTCAACAGTCCCCCAAAGTCTTAACTCATTCCAGCATTAACTCAAAAGACCACAGTCTAAAGTCTCTTCTGAGACAAAGTCCCTTCTACCTATGAGCTTGTAAAATAAAAAACAAGTTAGTTACTTCCAAGATACAGTGGTGGTACAGGCATTGGGTAAACATTCCTGTTCCAAATGGGTAAAATGGGGCAAAACAAAATGGCCACAGGCCCTATGCAAGTCTGAAACTCAGCCAAGCAATCATTAAGTCTTAAAGCTCCAAAATCTCCTTTGACTTCCGGTCTCACATCACATCCAGAGCATGCTGATGCAAGGGGTGTGCTCCCACAGCCCTTGGCAGATGCATCCCCAAGGCTATGCAAGGTACAGCCCTTGCAGCTGCTTTCATGGGCTGGTGTTGAATGTCTGTGGCTTTTCCAAGTGCACAGTGCAAGCTGTCAGTGGATCTACCATTCTGGGGTTTGGAGGATGGCAGTCTTCTCGGAGTTCCACCAGGCAGCACCCCAGTGGGGGCTTTGTGTGAAAGCTTCAACCCCACATCTCCCCCCTACATTACCCTAGTAAAGGTTCTGCATGAGGGCTCTGCCCCTGCATCAGACTTCTGTCTGAACATCCAGGCATTTCCATACATTCTCTGAAATCTAGGCAGAGGCCCCCAAAGTTCAACTCTTATCTTCTACACATCCACAGGCCAAACAAGGCTTGCCGCTTGCACCTTCTGAAGCAATAGCCCAAGTTGTACCTTGGCCCCTTTCAGCCTTGGCTGGAGCCGGAGTGGCTGGGACTCAGGGTACCAAGTCCCAAGGCTGCACAAAGCAGCAGGGCCCTGGGCCTGGCCCAGGAAACCATTTTTCCCTCCTAGACCTCCTGATGGGAGGAACTGCCTCAAAGATCTCTGACATGCCCTGGGGACATTTTCTGCATTGTCTTGGCTATTAACATCTGGCTCCTCTTTACTTATGAAAATTTCTGCAGCCAGCTGGAATTTCTCCCCAGAAAATATATTTTTTTTCCTACTTCATGGTCAAGTTGCAAATTCTCCAAACTTTTATGCTCTGCTTCCCTTTTAAACATAGGTTTCAATTTCAAATCATCTCTTTGTGAATGCATATAACTGTACATTTTCAGGAAAAACCAGGTCACCTCTCGAATGCTTTGCTGCTTAGAAATTTTTTCTGCCAGATACCCTACATCATCTTTCTCAAGTTCAAAGTTCCACAGATCTCTAGGGCAGGGGCAAAATGCCACCAGTCTCTTTGCTAAAGCATAGTATGCGTGACCTTTACTCCATTTCCCAATAAGTTCCTCATCTCTATCTGAGACCACCTCAGCCTGGACTTCATCGTCCATATCACTATCAGCGTTTTGGTCAAAACCATTCAACAAGTCTCTAGGAAGTGCCAAACATTTGCACATCTTCCTGTCTTCTTCTGAGCCCTCTAAACTGTTCCAGCCTCTGCCCGTTACCCAGTTCCAAAGTTGCTTCCACATTTTCAGGTATCTTTATAGCAGTGCCCCACTCCCAGTACCAGTTCTCTGTATTAGTTCGTTCTCACACGGCTGTAAAGATACTACTTGAGACTGGCTAATTTATAAATAAAAGAGGTTTAATTGACTCACAGTTCCACATGGCTGGGGAAGCCTCAGGAAACTTACAATCATGGCAAAAGGAGGAGAAGCAAGCGCCTTTATCACAAGGCAGCAGGAGAGAGAGAGTGTGCAGGGGAAACTCCCACTTTTACACCATCAGACCTCGTGAGAATTCCCTCACTATCATGAGAACAGCATGGTGGAAACTGCTCTCATGATCCAATCGCCTCCCACCACACATTGGGATTACATGGGGGTAAGATTTGGGTGGGGGGACACAAAGCCAAATTATATCAACTATCCAGCAATGAAAAAGAACAAGATACTGATACTTGCTACAACATGAATGAATCCCATATTAAGCAAAAGAAGCCTGACACCGAAGACAATATATTCTATGATTTCATCTATAAGACATTCTCATGGGAGTTGAATCTATAGAGGCAAGAAGTATATCAGCATTTGCCTAGGGCTGGAGGTGGGAACTGGATTAACTCCAAGTGGGCAGAAAGGACTGTGTTGGGGTGATGGAAATATTCTAAAACTGACTTATGGTGATGTTTGCACCATAAACCATTACATTTCTGAAAATCATTGAATTGCATACTTAAAGTAGCTAAATTTTGTGGTCTGTAAAATATACCTCAGTAAAGGTGCTTAAAATAAAGTTAAATTAAATTTACAAAAGTATTTTAAAATCTCTGCATCCCCCTTTTCTCTCCAACTACCAATCCATTTCTGAGCTTCTATTTACAGCAAAACTCATTCAGAATGTTATATAATGAAGTATTCCACATTCTCACCCCCATCCCCGCCCCCCACATACACTAGCTCAGTCAACCAGGCTAACGTTAGTCTCATCAAGTCATAAAGACCTTCACATTGCCAAATCTGATGGGCAATTTTCAGTATCACCTTACCCCCTCTCGACATTTCATGCCTGGGATCATCCTCAGGTCACTTCTCTGTCTACAGCCACCCAACTGGTCTTTTTCCTTCATGGCACTCACTTCCTATTTCCTACTGGAAACAATAAGGGATTGGACTTAAGACATGGGATTTATTCCTTCCCATGGCTTCAAATACCATTTACACACTCTAGACCCTAAATTTATATCTCCACGTCACTTTCTCCCCTGAGCTCCAGATGGCCTGGGCTGAGCCTGCGTAAATCTCATCTTAAATGTCTAGTAGGCATCTCAAACTAAAGTTGCTCAAAGCTGAGCTCTTTAGTCCCTCTCGTCTCAAACCTGTACCCTCACCAATTCACCATGTCTCAGTAAACAGCACCACGACTCACCCAAAGCCTGACGCCAAAACCTCGGAGTCATCTTTGACTTTGTACCCTGCCCCTACACAGTCCACAGCAAATCCACTTTGATCACGTTCAAAATACTAGCAACCTAACCACAGTCACCCTCCACTGCATTCCCTTTGCCAAGCTGCCATTGTCTCTTGCCTGGCCTGGTACAGTAGCTTCCCAGGTGATCTGTCTTCCACCTTGCTTCCTAGAGTGAATTTCCCACACAACAGTGCTATGGTTTGCATGTGTCCCCCAAAAATATGTGCTGTCAACTTAATCCCAAAGTAGCCATTGATGAAACCATGTGAGCTCTGCCCTGGTAAATGGATTAATGCTGTTACCGCAAGAGTGGGTTCATTATTGTGAGACCGGGTTTCTTATAAAAAAGACTAATTTGGCTCTCTCTTGCTCTCTCTCACTCTCTCTTAGCCCTTCTGCCATGGGATGCTGCAGCAAAAAGGTCTTTGCCAGATGTAGGTCCCCGATCTGGACTTCCTAGCCTACGACACCATGACTCAATAAATTTCTGTTCATTCTAAATTACTCAGTCTGTGCTATTCTGTTACAGCAGCACAAAATGGATTAAGACAAGCAGCTGGAGCAACACTATTAAAATGTAAATGGGGTTCCCCCCTGTTCCCCCAGCAGGGTCAGCCTGCCTTCTTTGGAGATGATGGCAAATTTGGGGGGTGAGGACAGTCACCCTGTCCTGAGGGGCCAGCTAGCTATAGAGGATAAGGACGAATGTGCATGTAATAGTGAGCAATCAGAGAGAGCCGTAGAGGATACATGTGGCCCAGCAGGAGGGGATGCTGAGGCGAACCGCAAGGCCCAAGAGACAGGCAGCTGCAGGGTTTCCCCTTGCTGAGACCATGGCCTGGGGAGCCCTTTAAGTGAATCAAGTTCCAGAGGCACAGCTATCTTTAAAAAAGAAAAAACAGAGGCCAGGTGCAATGGCTCACACCTGTAATCCCAGCACTTTGGGAGGCCAAGACGGGCGGATCACCCGAGGTTAGGAGTTTGAGACCAGCTTGGCCAACATGGCGAAACCCCGTCTCTGCTAAAAGTACAAAAATTAGCCGGGCATGGTGCGGGTGCCTGTAATCCCAGCTACTCAGGAGGCTGAGGCGGGAGAACCGCTTGAACCTGGGAGCGGGAGGTTGCAGTGAGCCAAGATGGCACCACTGCACTCCAGCCTGGGCAAGAAGTGCAAGACTCCGTCTCAAAAAAAGAAAAGAAAAGAAAAACAGATAACATGAGCAGTGGATGGATGCTGCTGCATCCCACAGCCCCCAGTGCCTGTGCAACAGGCATGCTCAGCACCTCCACATGGACCTGCAGTGGCACCAAGCTGGGGAGACTTCAGTATGTTCATGAATATACATACCAATGTCTGACTTCATCCAGATCAGTAAAAGAGGAGAAGGGGCTGATGAGTGCACTGTGATTCAATGGAGACTGCGGGCATTGCATGACCAGCCCCATTGTTCCACTGCTGGCACTCACTGCTGGCCTGGTCAACCACAGGCTGTGAGCTACATGCAGCAGGAGGCCCAGAGTGGCAGGAGGCTCCTCCCCTTGAAGTCTGTCAGGCTCTGTGCATGGCTGAGAGAAACAGTAACTACACCTGAAGCTTGCCACTGGCCACATCCCTTTCCAGGCACCTAGGAAGACCTCTTTCCATACTAGGAAAGCCTCACTTTCTCTCCTGAGCCCCCGAGCGTCAGTGCAGCAGTACCCAAAGCACCCAGCCGGGGACACAGGGGGCATAGCTGGATTGCAGAAGGCAGGAAGAGACCAGCAGCCACAGAGCCCCAGAGAAAGGCATGGGATCCAATCAGCACGAGGACACTCTGTATGGTCCGTGAGGTGTCTGAGGCCACCTCTTCTGATCGTACCTGCTGGGTACAGGGGAGGGAGAATCCAGCCTGTGCCCCACACACATACTCTGCTCATGGAATGTCCACTGTATCCACCCCAAGCACAGGAGCCTCTGCAGCCACCAAGTTTGCAGGGCTTGCCAAAGGGGCCACAGCAGGGGCGGTGGGCACTGCAGGTGCAGTGGGCACACAGCACCCAAGGCTGCAGGCCCAGGCCAGGCAAACGCAGCAAGAACAGGAACTGCCGCCCAGAAGAGGCAACTCAGGGATTGTGTGAGAGGGGCGGCCGGCAGGTCTTCAGAGAGAGGGCAGCACCAGCACGGCCATCACGGGAGGAGAGAGGACCAGCAGGTCTATTTGGGGGCAGCTGAAGGTGGGGAAGCCGAGAAGCTGGAGCCTTGGCTCATCCTTGCTCAGTGAAGGCGACAGGAGCAAAGGAGGTGGAAGCCAGAGAGGGCCACACCCAGAAGGAAGGAGGAGAGGAGGGCAGAGCTTCCAGGCAGCAGAGCGCAGTCACCCTGAAACCATCCCCCAGCTGCTCCTTGGCCAGCTGTTCCTGGGGAGAGAGATGCCAAGAAGAAGCCTGGAGCAGCCCACAGGTGCAGACTCGGTTCCTCTCTTCACCAAACCACCAACAGCTGAAGAGTCTGGGACGTCTTCCAAATCGAGGGGAGCTGACATGGCCAGTCCAGCTCTACAAGTGACAGACTCAGAGGGGTCAGCTCTTCCTGAGGGACTTCAAAGCCAGCCCTCCTCAAGGCAATCAGTGGTCCCACCAAGGGGGTAGGCCGTGGAGAACAACACTGTGAAGCCCTCCTGGAGAGAGTGGAGGGTGGCTAGGGGCTAGGGTTTCTGCTACAGGGATGTTGGAGACCAGGGCGGCTGTAACCTTGGAACCCCATTAAGCTGGAGCCAGAGCAGGAAGCTGCAGTTCCTGGACAGGCTCCTGGGAAGCCGGTCCAGCTCTCCCGCCACAGGCTCAACCCAAGATTCCATGTCTCACAGTGCAACAGTCGCCTCTCAGTGGATTCCATGACGTCACTGTGCTGCAGCCCTGTTCCTTGGTCTCCAGTCAGGGGACCACACTCACACCCGTGCTCTGCAGAGGCAGCATGACGGGCAGCCTTGTCTGGGCTGATCTCAGCTTGGGCTCCCCAAGGCTACAGCCTGGGAAGCATCCCCTGCCACCACCATCTCCTCTTCTCCCTCTTTTTCTCCCCCTACCCCAGGCCCACTGAGCACAGACAGACAAACCACAGACAGCAGAACAGGATTCAGGTTTTCCCTCCTGGGATGTTCAGGGGCGGGAGGAGGGAAGCATCTGATTTTGTTGGCAAACAGCGTTGGAAAGTCTGTCGTGTGGACTTAGTGATTCCAGAGGTCTGGGCACTGGAGAAACACTCACGTGTGGGAGAACGTTCATAGCAAAGAAGTTTGCAGCAGCAAATCCTGGAAGCAGCCAAATGTCCCTGAACGGGAGAACAGATGAAGTGTGGGATGTGCACACAAGGGGATTTGGTGCAAAGGGAAAACGCACAGCAGCAACACACAGGAGCCAGGAGACTGCTGAGGAGACCGTAGGAGCCAGGAGACCGCAGGCCCTGCTGAGTCAAAAGGCCAGGCGCAGAAGAAAACGGCCCGCAGGCGCGGTGGCGGGCGATGGCGGGCACCTGTAACCCCAGCTACTCAGGAGGCTGAGGCAGAAGAATTGCTTGAACCCGGAAGGCGGAAGTTGCAGTGAGCTGAGATTGCGCCACTGCTCTCCAGCCTTGACGACAGAGTGAGACTCCGTCTTAAAAAAAAAAAAAAAGAAAAGAAAAGAAAACGGCCCACACAGCTCAAACACAAAGGCATGATGAACACAGAAGTCAGGAGCATGCATGTCCGCAGCGTGGAAGGAAGGAGTCACACCAGGGGATTTGATAGTACTGGGAATTGCATTTCTGAAGCAAGGTGCAGGTACGCAGGAGGGGACCATCGTTATCTTTTCACATTTTAACACTCCTGGTCAGGATGGTCCTTAGGTCACAGTCCGCCAGGTGACGGTTGTGATGCGGTTTCATTGCCTTAGAAAGACCTTAGGCAATTGCTTTCACTTAATGTTTTCCTTTTTATGCATGCACAAGAGCAATCAATATATGACAAAAATCCATTCCAGCTGGTGTGAAGGATCACTTTCAATAAGTAAAGAAATTCTAAGTGACAAGAAAAAAAATGGAAGCCAAATCACATCACTCTCCTGCTCAGACCCTCTCCATGGCTTCTCACCATGCTTAGCCAGGAAGCAAGGTTCTCACAAAGGCTTTTGAGGCCATCAGGATCTGCCCGGCGCCTCCTCTCTGGTGAATCTTCAGCCCTGGCCTCCCTGCTGCCTTCCCAGCATACCAACCATAATCCTACCTCAGGACCTAAGCACTTGCATCCCCCTGCCAGGAATGGCCTTTCCCTGGATACCCCATGACTACTCCTCTACTTCCATTTACGAAGACACTCGATGAATCTCAAAGTCTCTTGACGTGGATGCTTTTGACTTCTCCAATGTCAAAAATTCTAGAAAGGGAAAGCAGACTCATTTCCATGGAAAATCTCATAATCCGTCTATCTATGATTCAAACAGGCCTTCCAAACTCATTTTTGATCAAATTGAGCATCATCAAGAAAATAGAAACCGCCCTTGTGAGCCTCCCGACGTGACAGCAGGAATGTGCAGCATTGCCTCAGAGGGATTCTTGCCATATTCTTGCCAAATGCTTTACCTGGATCTAATCATGAGGAAACCATCAGATAAACCCAGATTGTGGCACATTCTACAAAACAACTGGCCTGCCTTGTCAAAAAAGTCAGTGTCAGGAATAGCAACAACAAAGGCAAGGGAACTGTTCTAGATCAAAGGAAATGGAAGAAACATCATAACCGAACGCTATGAATGAAATGTGACTGAAATAGAGTTAGGGTAAGCCATACAGAATAATTTGAGAGACAACTGGGAAATTTTGTATACGGACTGCAGGTTAGATTATATCGAAATAGCGAGTTTGTTAGGTGTGACGAGGGCACTGATGACGCGTAGAATGTTGATACACAAGCAGAAATCTGTGCAGGGAGGCTCGCAGCATCTGCAACTCACAAATGTCCCAACAGCAAAAAAAAAATGTGACAGGGAGTGCATTCGGCAAGACACCAACAATTGGTGAATCCGGGTGAAAAGATTTTGATGTTCATTGTATTATTCCTCTAACTGCTTTTTATGTTTGAAATTTCAAAGTCAAAGGATTAAAAATCAGTTTATTTTATATTAGAAATAAAATATCATACCCTAAGAAAAAAAAAACAAGCTTGTAAAACCAAAAGAATACTACGGCTTTTTCAGTATGTTAAATAACATGCATAATTTGAAAAATGACAATGAAAATGAATGCAACAACGACACCAAATTCTGCCATTAAAATTGATGACTATGGTGAGGAATAAGACATTGGTGGAACTTTGATGTAGCGTCAGAACCAAAATCCTTTAGTATTACTGCTTTTGAAGTGAGGAAATTTATTTCCAGCAATAGTCTCCTGGATACACTTATAAGATGTTGTAACTATCAAGGTCTTTTTAATTTTGCCAATACATGTCATCAATACTAAATTACTCAACATTAAAATTTATTTTAAAAGTACTTAAGGTCTACAGTGTCATAAGAAAGACAAATATGGCAACTATTTCTGCAGAAAACAAAACACCGGAACTAGTAAATATTAAAAATGTCCCTCAGAAAGTGGTTTTCAGGACAGCAGTACACACAACTATTTTATAACAAAGCATTTAACTCAAAAGTTTTCTAATTATCATGATTTAAAACTTGAACTGTCATTTTATGTTTAGGAATTTGATTTGTATAATTCATTTAGAATGACTGTTGTCATTATTATGAACAGGAAATAAATAATCCAGTCCTTTTCTTTTCTTACTTGAGGAAGTACTGCTGTTTCTCATTCACACAATAGCACTGAATTGTTAGCAGCCCTGGTTAGGTTAAACCACTGTTAGCACATTCGTGCCCTTTTTAAAGTCAGGTACCAATTAAAATAGCTTGGCAATCTTTGAAATGCTGCTTATGTGTTTTAGCTCTTTCTTAACTCATTTAAAACAACCAAGAGTATCTTATAAGACTAGATTCGTACCCATATGAATTAAAATTGCAATCAATATTTAAATTTGGGAGAAATCAAATTCGTTAAATTCCTAAGTTCTTTTTTATTTAATCGTTATGTAACTAGTGTGTGAATATTTAGATGAATGTTGGTTGTTTGAAGATTAATAAACTGGACATTAACAAAGTAGAAATCATATTATTTCTATGCATGCATAAACATCCCTGAGAAATTCCAGATTCTACCAAGATCAACCTCACTACATGCAGGACCTGGTGCCATATACAAAGGCTAGGGGTTCAGAGGGTGCCTGGTGTGAGACCTCTGCCCAAGAGCAGCACTTGACACTGCATAGAAACCAGCCATGGGGGTCAGATCCTCCCTCCTAGAGTCTAAGATAAGCAGCGTCAACCGTCCATGGTATAAAAGCAGACAGAAATGGAAGAACGGAGACACACCTGTTTGAAAGAAGAGTGAGGTCACTGCAATAAAGAACACCTACTCCAAGCAGCAGCAAGGAGCCCTGTCACCACAGGTGCTGCAGGGGACCCAGAGCTGCTGCTGAGTTCCCAGCATCAGTGAATGCAGTCTAGCACCCCATGAGCCTGCTGCGGTGGCTTCCTAGATGTTCCACTTCTCTGCAGTGCCATCGGGGAACCCAAGAACTCAACATAGAGTGCAATCCAATCTACGAGCCATTCGGGAAACATACAGGGAGCATCTACCATTGTCACCAGTGCTGTTCCAGGCACTGAGGGTGGATGAAACATGCCTTCTCAACCTCAAGACTCTTGTAATCTAGCAATTTAAATACAACATCCTAAATGCATCAACAGTACATGAGCCAAGTGCTATAGGAACAGCTAGAAGGTAATGGTTAACGACTCAGGAGCCAGAAGCAGTAGAAAACAAGGATCGGAAAAGACTCCAGGGAGAATGAGCCGTTTGGATTTGCCTTGAAAATCACCATAAGGGGTTTTACCAGGATGCAAAAAAAAAAAAAAAAAAAAAAAAAAAGGAGTGCAAACAAGTGGTACAGGGGGCAGCAGAACCTGGGGGTGTGGGTGGGAGGTAGGAGGACACGCTCATGCCCATTTTCAAATCCTGCTGTATGCTCTGGAGCAAGCTGTATAAACTCTCTATCGCTCAGTTTCATGTCTGCAAAATGCGGATAAAACCAGTGCCTACTCTAAAATTAGGACAAGGATTAAGTGAGTTAAAGCATATCATGTTCTCAGATCAGTGCTTCACCCGTGACTCAACTCAACAATGTCAGCAGCCATCATCGCCATCTCCACACTCGCGAATTTAGCCACTCCTAACTCTCTTTCCTTCCTTCTGCTGTTGGTAATTCTTGGGCCACCTCGGTCTCTGTTCTGCCCACCTGTGTGTGCATTTTGACTGGGTGCATTCAGGCTGCTCTCTTGCCCAGCAAGGCAGCCAGCTTTCCAGAGGTGTTCTGCTCCTCTGTCTGCCAGCAGCACCTTCCCGCATGGGATACCTCCCAGGCCAGATACCCCATCAACCTCAGTGGGTCCAGGGAGTGACTTAGAACAGGAGTGCTTCATCTTGAGACAGGTTCAAATCCCAATCTGCCTTTTACTACCCTGTACACTTCAAACATTCTGAGCCTTAGTTGTTGTGTTGTTTTTTTAATCAGTAAAAAGAGGGTAACACTATCTACCTCATAGGGCTATTGTAAAGCTTAAAATAAAATTCATACATACAAAAATAAGTATGCAGCGCTGTTCCACCAAATGCCCAGCACACAGTAAGTACTCAATAAATGGTGGCATAAACATACAAAAAAACAAACCCGTTTTGCAGGTGTACAATTGTATACAAGTTGCTATGTATTTGCTCATTTTTCTGTCAACAGAATCATCACGTTTGCTGTGATGCTGCTCGGTATTTTCCTAGATAGAAAGGAACTCTACCTCAGCCTGGAATGTATATCCCATATGCCTCTGCTGGGACTCCCGTACGTGTATAGACTCTGCAACAAAGAAAACATTGACGAGAAAGCTTCCATACATCACCCTGCCTTCCTTGCATGGTATCACATGCCAAGATGGAACTCAGGGAAAGGAGACTGCGGAAACAATGGGGAGCAAGCTAAGGAGGGGCCCCAGTCTCTCCTTTCTTCCCTCCTCCCACCCTCAGCCCCAGTGTCCAGAGCCTTCACTTTGGTCATCTTCCTATCTCAGCTAAATGCATTCCCTGAAAAGGAGCTGAGAAATTCACTAGCACCAAGACTGGATGGAAAAAAACACACAAGATTCCCAGGAATATTTGCATCTGAGCAGATAGGCAAAGCAAAAATCAAAGGGATGCAGGTTAATTAGGGAATTATGGGCCTCAGGAATGCCAGGAAGGAAAAAATGTTGTGTAACTGGGAGATGTTCCCAGGGCCACTGTAATTAGATCACACTAGGCCTGTCCCAGGTGTGGCAGTCCATGGCCGGTCAGAGCAGGAGGCAAAAATGAAAAATAGGTTTCTTATTCTTCTTAAAATTAAATTAGAATGTAAAAGACAAGCCTAACAGCTTTGAAAAAGAATGAAGTGGAGATCCAAGAGCTGATATAGAAAGAAACAAAAAACAAAAATGCATGATACAAATCAGTATGCAAAGAATGAATATCCATATATATGTTCCTAGATGCGTGGAAAATTGCAGAAAGACACAAAGCAAACTGGTAGGAATGGCTAACTCTGCGGAGGTAGCTTGGAGGACTGGAAATCAGGAGTGAAAGAGAAAGCCTTGTCTCTGCTTCTCCACTCATATTCTTTTATTCTATCAATTTTTTTAGACTATATGTACGTATCACTTTTTCAATTTAAAAAATAGGTTAGAAAAGATAGCATGAAAAAATTCAGTGAGCTGTGAAGTCTTTTAATAAAACCAACAGCATGAGATGTAATTCTTAAAAGACTAATGAGAGACCACAGTTAGCAGCAAAACGATGCCATGAATAAAAGCCCAAGTCAAAATATTTTGCTAGGATCCAGAATTCACATTAAATTCTGTGATGTAAAGTGTCATTAAAGGTGACTGAAGAGCCAGGGAAATGGAGAGGAAAGATCCCAATGCTTGATTTGGCTTTCTTTCTTTCTTTTTTTTTGAGACAGAGTCTCACTCTGTCGCCCAGGCTGGAGTGCAGTAGCGCGATCTCGGCTCACGCCATTCTCCTGCCTCAGCCTCCCGAGTAGCTGGGACTACAGGCACCTGCCACCACGCCCGGCTAATTTTTCTGTATTTTTTAATAGAGACGGTGTTTCACCGTGTTAGCCAGGATGGTCTCCATCTCCTGACCTCCTGATGTGCCTGCCTCGGCCTCCCAAAGTGCTGGGATTACAGGCGTGAGCCACCGCGCCCGGGCAGATCTGGCTTTCTTAATGATGTAGGTTTTTCTCTTAGAAAGAACATCCACCACATTTCCATACCTATTTTTGAACAACAAGACAGGGTTTCAGAAGTCGTGTTCTTCATCAGTCAAATTTGCCCCCGCCCCACCTCACCATGCCTGCCTTCAGTCCTAAGCCTGAGGACGAGTTCTGCAGGCACCAGCTGCTTTGCTCTTTATAAATAGGGTTTTCCCAGCTATCTGGAGTGATGAGTACTAAGACGGGTCAAAGTCCAAAGCTGCAGGACATGTGGTTGTGTGAGTATGAATGTTGCATATTCTCAGACCTGATCATCATACCCTTAGCTTAGAGACCGCTCAGAATTTTTGCTCAGTTTCTCATGTTTCTGCTTTGGGGATTTGGTGATTACATTTGTTGCTGAAGCAAAGCAAAACGCAAGCCCCTCAGTCTTGAAAATTAGAAAATTTCCCAGTGGAAATTACGAAGGAGGGGGAGAAACAAATTTTAAAAACCTCACATCTTGACCAGCCAGACACCATCAATTCCCAGAGATGCTGAGAACAGCAAGAAAAAGTACACCTGGAGAAATTACATAGAAATACTCTGCTTCTCCAAGTACTACACAACTAAAATTAAACTGAGGGAAAAAAACCTGACTCTGAAATAACTATTGACATCCAAAATACCCATATCCTCTAGGCATCATGAAAGTACTAAACAAATTGATGAACTAAAAAGGCAACAGAGAACCTAAAAAAGCAACCAACAAACATTTGAAGGCAGATGGGTCTACGCAATCAGAAAGTAAATTCCACATTCCAGGTAGTTTCCTAGTAAATTTCTTTAAGCACGTTGGCTCCAACATGCCAGTGTCACGTGTTAAGATATAGATCTGGGGAACCAAATTCACCAGCTGAAGAGTCTTCTGTACTTGGCATCGTCGGACATAACGGAAAGATTCTCTATCCTTAAGAAATTAGTCTTTTAAACTTGGAACCAACCCAAATGCCCATCAATGATAGATTGGATAAAGAAAATGTGGCACACATACACAATGGAATACTATGCAGCCACAAAAAAGAATGAGTTCATGTCTTTTGCAGGGCCATGGATGAAGCTGGAAGCCATCATTCTCAGCAAAGTAACCAGGAACAGAAAGCCAAACACCACATGTTCTTACTCGTAAGTGGGAGTTGAACAATGAGAACACATGGACACATCACACACTGGGGCCTGTCAGGGGGTGGGTGGGGGGCAAGAGGAGGGAAACCATTAGGACAAATACCTAATGCATGTGGGGCTTAAAACCTAGATGATGGGTTGATAGGTGCAGCAAACCACCATGGCACATGTATACCTATGCAACAAACCTGCACGTTCTGCACATGTATCCCAGAACTTACAGTTTAAAAAAAAATAATATTTTAAGAGAGATGCATGTAGATGCATTGCAACAAGTAAAATAACACCCTGTAGAGAACAAAATCAGAGTGAAAGCCTTTGAATTTTTTTTCAAATAAACATCTATAAACAGTTTTCAATATGTGCCACGCACAATGCTTAATGCTCTAAATTCATTGTCTTATTTAATTCTCACCCTATCTCTATGAGGTAGATGCTATTGCTGTTCCCATTTCACAAGTGATAAAACAGAAGCTTAAAAAGATCAGGTAACTACAAAGACCAGAGCTCAGGCTCTTAACCACCAGAAGAGACGCTCAGATTTCCTGATCATTTAATCTGATACATGCAACAATCAGAGCTATTAATCTACAAGCCAACGTTGTCAGGCATTGGATCTTTACTCAGTCCTCAATCAACATCAAAACCAAACTCCCCAAATCTACTAAATTTTTCTATCATCTATCAGACGGCTCTACATGCACCTGTGCTAAAAACCAGGTGCCAAAACAGTCATCTCTGTTGTTTGAGGTCAGCTTGTACACACTTCTTTGTCAGTTTGATATAGTAAACATAAAACTCACCAAATGCACTCACCAGAAACGAAAGGGAAGCAAGTTGTTCTAAGTTATCTAACATTAGATTGTTCAATTTAACATGAGGAGGTTATAAAAAATTTTATTTCTTTTTCCTTACCTTAAAATTTTCTGTTACTTACATAACAAAAATAAGATCAAATAAAAAATACACTTCTCTTATATAATAAATGTGTTTTGGGAAAGTGGCATATAAACAGAATAATATCTTCAATGCACTGGGGAAACTAGTCATTGGAGAGAAGGTTATAATGTATCATTTTGTAATGTTAAGAATTCTTTTATGTGAATGTATTTGTAATCTACCCTGTACCAAACACATGTTTTGGGCAACTTAGGAAGATATATATAATCCCAGATAAAATAAATTTTGAAAATAAGTAATGAATTCCAGGCAAATGGAAAACAATGGTAGAAAAGGACAGGATGAGTTTTGATGAGTGCAGGAACCCATAAAGGTCTATGTACTTCGCAGAGGTAGGCCCCAAATTTAGCTGCAGGCTGCCTCCAGCCCCAGCACCTAAAGGGACGCATGATCAGTTACACAATTGTAAGCGTCCACACAATTTTAGAAAAGCAAACCCACCAAACTGGTTGCTGTTTTCTGAGTGTTTCCCACACCTCCTGACCAAAAGGTGAGCCTAGATCCCTCTGAGACCCCACTTTCCTCGGCCCCTCGGTGGAAGGCCGCTCTTTCTCGCACCCATACCTACAGCAGGACGCCTCAGAGTCAGTGTCATCCCCCAGTCACGGTTGCTTCCAGATCATTTCTTGGCTCCATCCCACCTCAGCTGTCTGCTGTGCTCTCCGTGCCCCCTGCATCTTCATACTGCCCTGCTGAAATCACCACTGCAGACCACCCAGTGCAGTCTCCACTCTGACTCCACACTAGAACCACAGGTCACCAAATTCCAGTCCCTGGCACCCCTTCCCCCGAAACCTGTGAAAGCCTAACTTAATTGACCCCAATTGGGGCCCAGGCTTCGGTCCGTGTCTAAGGCCCTCAGGTGTTTTCAATACGCAACCAGAGTTGAAGACTGTCGTTTCGTCCCTGGCCATTCTTTCTGTTTCATTCCTTCACTCCAGCTGTGCCTGCTTTTCGACATCCTTGGGTCCTCTGATTCAGTGATTCTTTCCTTTGCTCATATCCATCCAGCCTCTCCTCTTTTCCCCTCTCATGCTTTCTGTCTCCCTGTGCGGTTTCAACTCCATGCCTCATCGCTTCAGCCGCCCCTTCACTAGTATCCTAAACTACCCAGCTCTGTTGTGCTTCTGTAACAACCACCCAAAACACCCCAATCTAAACCAATCCAACTGTTGTCCTTCTCCATGTCTACACTGAGACTTCTGAGCAGTGCTTGCACAGGGAAAGCAATACTCTTCATGTCAATTAAAATTACTTTTAGCAAATTAAAAATGGAATGGAACTTCCTTAATAGAATAATGGAATTTGCAGCAATTATTTGTGTACATAAAAATTCCACATAAATCCTTGTTAAACTATTAGAATTAAATATAGTCATGTGCCACATAGCCATATTTTAGCCAACAATGGACTGCATTTTCTACAGCAGTCTCAGAAGATTCTAATGTCTCCCTGTGTTACCCAGGCTGGTCTAGAACTCCTGAGCTCAAGCAGTCTGCCAGCCTTGGCCTCCCAAAGTGCTGGGATGACAGGCATGAGCCACCACACCCAGCCCAAATTTAGCAAGTTTTCTAGGTAGATTGTCACTATACAAAACTCAATTTTATTTATCTATCCCAGCAACAAATAGTTCAAATATGGAAAAAAAAAGTTAGACATCATTTACTTCAAAAGTTATCAAGTACTTAGGAAGAAATTTGACATTTTATACAATTACCCAACTGAAATTAAAAACTTAAAGTCAACCAAAAACTAACACATAAAATGTTTTAGTGGCTTTATTCATAATTGCCCAAATTGGAAACAACCTACATGTCTCTCAAGTGGAGAGTGGATAAACACACTAGGGTACCTGCCTTTGTTAAAAGAAAACCTAGACAGATGACATTTAACAGAGTTTAGTTGAGCAAAGAACAATTCATGAATTGAGCAGCCCACAGAATCAGAATCGCTTCAGAGAAGCTCTGGCACTGCCGCATGGTTGGAGAGGATTTATGGGCAGAAAAAGGAAAGTGAATTACAGAAAACGGAAGTGAGGTACAGCAATAGCTGAATTGGTTACCGCCTGGAGTCTGCCTTATTTGAACACTGTTCAAGCAGTCGGCCGCACGTGAGTGGTTGAAGTACGGCTGCTGGGATTGGCTGTCTTGTTACAAGAGTGAATTGCAAGCTGTTTATACATCCAGTTTGTTTACACTTCACTATGTACAGAAAAACCTCTAGGCTGAACTTATAAGGAGGCAGCTTTAGGTAAACTTAATTTAACACCTTCAGTGGAATATTACTGAGCAATATAGAGGAATGAACTAGTGGTGCACACAAAATAGATAAATGTGCTCTAATGAAGCCAGACTCAAAAGGCTACCTGCTGTATGAGCCCATTTATATGACATTCTGGAGAAAGCAAAATTATAGGAACAGAAGACAGATCAGAGATTGGCAGGACCGAGGTGGGAGGAAAGTCTTACTAACAAATAGGACAGGGGATAGATGGGTCTGTTTTGTATCTTGGTGGTGGTGGTGGTTACGTTTGTAACCATTCAAAATTGTTATTTATATTTCCTGTGGTATTACAAATTCCTGTGTTTAAACAGTAGATTCAAAATAAACAATGATAATATGGTGATTGTAAGACAAAGAAACAGAACTTAAATTATTTAAATTTTGTCTTTCTATGATATCACTTGGAAATTTAGATCAGTGCTTAAATTTTTGAAACAGTAAGAGAAAAAGAATGAGAACTGAGGTTTTTGTATTTGCTGAATGTAAATTTTTGTCAATATATAAAATATTTTAGAAAATTTGGTTGGTATCTTTAAAATTGAAATTGATTCTTTTTAAAATTATGAATTGTTTTAAAACTTCAGACTAAATTAAGAAAATGCAATATTACCTCAGTGGTACAACTGAGAGCTGCCTAAATTATACCTCTTGCAGGATGTTCAGCTTTATTAAAATTTATTTATTAGTTACAGGGTATTTTTAAAGAATTTCTGTAACTATTTCCATATTTGTTGCTTTATGTGTGAAAGAAAATTTTGAAATTAAAATTAGTAAAAATATTCCTCAAACAATTATGAGAAGATAGGTGGGGCGCGGTGGCTCACGCCTGTAATCCCAGCACTTTGGGAGGCTGAGGCGGGCGGATCATGAGGTCAGGAGATCGAGATCATCCTGGCTAACACGGTGAAACCCCATCTCTACTAAAAATACAAAAAATTAGCCGGGCGAGGTGGCGGGCACCTGTAGTCCCAGCTACTCGGGAGGCTGAGGCAGGAGAATGGCGTGAATCCCGGGGAGTGGAGCCTGCAGTAAGCCGAGATCGCGCCACTGCACTCCAGCCTGGGGCAACAGCGAGACTCTGTCTCAAAAAAAAAAACAATTATGAGAAAATAGGTTGAAAAATCCAGTTATACTCTCTTGAACATGAATATACAATGAAGATAAATTTTGACAGTTATTGGCAAATTTGCAGAAGTAAGCCTTGAAAACAGGAATCATGGGGAAAAGATCCACTTTTCAATAAATGATGTTAACTGGATATCCACATGGCAAAAGACAGAAAGAAATTCACTCCTACTCCATACCTAAAATCAATTTAATATAGGATGTGGGACATCTATCACAGAGTAAAGAAGTCAGCAAATTCTCTCTCCAAAAAAGCAAGTATAAAACTGGACAAGGCCAGGCGCGGTGGCTCACGCTTGTAATCCCAGCACTTTGGGAGGCCAAGGCGGGTGGATCACGAGGTCAGGAGATCGAGACCATGGTGAAACCCCGTCTCTACTAAAAATACAAAAAATTAGCCAGGCGTGGTGGCGGGCGCCTGTAGTCCCAGCTACTCGGAGAGGCTGAGGCAGGAGAATGGCGTGAACCCGGGAGGCGGAGCTTGCAGTGAGCCGAGATCACGCCACTGCACTCCAGCCTGGGTGACAGAGCGAGACTCCGTCTCAAAAAAAAAAAAAAAAAAAAAACTGGACAAAATTATTAAGAAACAATAATTTTCTGGCTCTGGAAATTTACCAAAGGCAAACAACAACAGAGGTATTTAGTAATGAAAAGTTGCTAGAACTTTGGGGAAGGAAGAGTAAGAGTCTTTGGACTTATTGCTGGGAATAGCTCCAAAACCCTACCAGCCTGGTCAGCCAGGTAGTTTTATCAGGTAATGAAAAACAGTAACATTACTGCTGACTATTGATGGGTTTAAACCACACATAGATATTACATATATATATGATGTAAATATGTATCATTCTATGTTTATACATATGTATAGTTGGCCCATTAACAACACAGGTTTAAACTGCACAAGTCCACTTATATGTGAATTTTCTTCTGCGACTGCCACCCCTGAGACCGTAATACCAACCTCTCCTCTTCTTCCTCCTCAGCCTACTGAAGGTGAAGATGACAAGGATAAAGACTTTTACGCTGGTCCACTTATGCTTAATGAATAGGAAATACAGTTTCTCCTCCTTATAATTTTGTCTTTTTTTGGGGGTGTGGGAGATGGAGTCCCACTCTGTTGCTCAGGCTGGAGTGCAATGGTGCATCTTGGCTCACTGCAACCTCCACCTTCTGGGTTCAAGCGATTCTCCTGCCCCAGCCTCCCAAGTAGCTGGGATTACAGGTGCGCACCACCATGCCCAGCTAATTTTTGTATTTTTAGTAGAGACACAGTTTCACCTTATTGGTCAGGCTGGTCTCAAACTCCTGACCTCGGGTGATCCACTCGCCTTGGCCTCCCAAAGTGCTGGGATTACAGGTGAGAGCTACCTCGCCCGGCCTCTCCTCCTTATAATTTTCTTAAGAACATTTTCCTTTTTTTTCTGGCTTACTTTATTGTTAAGAATACACTCTATAATACCTATACAAAATATGTGTTAAGCAACTGTTGATGTTATCTGAAAGCTTCTGTTGAGTAATAGGCTATTAGTAGTTAAGTTTGGGGAGAATCAAAACTTATTTTTTCAACTGTGCAGGGGGTTGGCACCCGGAACTCCTGTATTGCTTAAGGGTCCACCGTGATCATTCTATGTATCTATATGCCAATAAAAGCACAAAGAAAAGAAAAGGTGGTGGATTTAAATTGAAGCGAAGTTTCTACATTTGACTAGAATTAAGTCAACATTAGTCTGAAATAGGATACTAACAAGTTGATATGCATATTTTAATCACTAGACTAACTACTATGGAAATTATTACAAATAATAATGTAGTTAAAAAGTCAACAGAGGTGAATTAAATGCAAATGGAGGAGTAAGGACCTCGAAAAACCCTCTTCTTCATAAAAACTATGAGAACACTGTACAAAAAGTATCAAAATTAACTTTTTCAAAGCTCTGGAAATCAACCAACAGCTTGAGATAATCTGGGAGCATGTATGCTAGAAAAACAGCTGATCATCTGCCTGTGGAAAGGTGAGGGAAGAGTGGGAAGGACTTTACTTTATATCATGAAATAAGTGCCAGCTTAGCCACAGTAGAATAGAACATCAGGCAAATTTCTAAGACTTTTGACTCCAAACTCTGGCTCCTAGACAGCATCTCTGGACCTGCCTAGGACCTGAGGGCACTTGCTGCCCTGAAAGGAAGGACACAAACCCCGCTGGCTTCACCACTTGCTGATTGTAAAGCCCTAAGGCCTTGAGTGAACACAGGTGGTAGCCAGGTAGTGGTAAGAGCAGGCCTTTGGCAAGACCCAGTACTGTGCTGGCTTCAGGTCTGACTCAGTAGTGGTGGCCACAGGAGTGCTTCCGTCACCAAACCTCCAGTTCCAGGCAGCTCAGCACAGAGAAAGAGAGACTTCATTTGTTTGGGTGAAAGAAAGGGAAAAGAACAAGAGTCCTTGCCTTGTAATCCAGAGAATTCTTCCAGATCTTATCCAAGACCGCCAAGTTGGTACCTCCACGAATCTGAAAGAACCACAGCATTACTGGGCTTGGGGTCCAAGTCTCTTCGAATATCTGGGAAGCCTTGTCAAGAAGTATGGCCACAAAAAAAGCCCAGACTCCAAAGACTACAATAAATACCCAACTCTTCAATGCCCACACACCAATGAACACCTATCTACAAGCACCACGATAATCCAGGAAAACATGACCTCATGAAATGAGCTAAATAAGGTACCAGGAACCAATCCTGGAGAAACACAAGACGTGTGATCTTTCAGACAGAAAATTCAAAATAGCTGTGTGGAGGAAACTCAAAGAAATTCAAGTTAACACAGAGAAGGAATTCAGAGTTCTATCAGATAAATTTAACCAGGGGATTTAAATAATTAAAAAGAATCAAGCCAAAATTGTAGAGTTGAAAAATGCAACTGACATATTAAAGACTACCTCAGAGTCACCTAATAAGCAGAACTGATCAAGCAGAAAAAAGAATTAGGAAACTTGAAGACAGGCTATTAGAAAATATACAGTCAGCAGAGACAAAATAAAAAAGAATAAAAAAGAATGAAGCATACCTACAAGATCTAGAAAATAACCTCCAAAGGGCAAATCTAAGTTATTGACCTTAAAGAGGGGGTAGAGAAAGAGATAGGAGCAGAAAGTTTATCCAAAGGGATAATATCTGAGAACTTCCCAAACCTAGAGAAAAATATCAACATTCAAGTACAAGAAGGTTATAGAAAACCAAGCAGATTTAAACCAAAGAAGACTATTCCACGGGATCTAATAATCAAACTCCCAAAGGTCGAGGATAAAGGATCCTAAAAGCACCAAGAGAAAAGAAACAAATTACATACAATGGAGCAGCAGACTTTTCAGAGGAAAGCTTACAGGCCAGGAGAGAGTGGCATGACATATTTAAAGTACTTAAGGAAAAAAACCTTTTACCCTAGAATAGTATATCTAGGGAAAATATCCTTCAAACATGAAGGAGAAATAAAGACCTTCCCAGATAAACAAAAGCTGAGGGTTTTCATCGACACCAGACCTGCCCTATAAGAAATGCTCAAGGAAGTTCTTCAATCTGAAGGAAAAGAATGTTAATGAGCAAGAAGACATCATCTGAAGGTACAAAACTCACTGGTAATAGTAAGCACAGAATACTATTACACTGTAATTATGGTGTGTAAGCTAGTCTTGTCTTAAGTAGAAAGACAATGATGAACCAATCAAAAATAATAACTGCAACAACTTTTCAAAACATAGACAGTACAATAAGACATAAAGAGACACAACAAGAAGTTAAAAAGCAAAAAGATGAAGTTAATGTAGAATTTTTTTAGTTTTCTTTTTGCATGTTTGTTTGTTGATGCAATCATTGTGAAGTTGTCATCAGTTTAAAATAATGAGTTATTAATAGTATTTGCTACCCTCAGGATAACTTCAAATCAAAAACCATACAATGGAGAAATGAAAAATAAAAAGCAAGAAATTAAATCATACCACCAGAGAAAATCACCTTCACTAAAAGGAACACAAAAAGAAAGGAAAGAAGAGAGAGAAGACCACAGAACAAGCAGAAAATAAACAACAACATGCCGGGAGTGAGTCTCTATTTATCAATAATAACATCGAATGTAAATGGACTAAACTCTCCAGTCAAAAGACATCAAGAGGCTGAATGGATGAAAAAAGAAGACCCCATAATCTGTTGCCCACAATAAACAATTCACCTATAAAGATACATGTATACTTAAAATAAAGGGATGGAAAAAGATATTTCAGCATTTTGGGAGGCCGAGGCAGACAAATTACCTGAGGCCAGGAGTTTGAGACCAGCCTGGCCAACATCGTGAAACCCCGTCTCTACTAAAAGTACAAAAAATTAGCCAGGTGTAGTGGTACATGCCTGTAATCCCAGCTACTCCAGAGGCTGAGGTGGAAGAATGGCTTGAACCCAGGAGGCAGAGGTTGCAGTGAGTCGAGATTGCACCGCTACACTCCAGCCTGAGTGACAGAGAAAGACTTCATGTCAAAAAAAAAAAGAAAGAAAGAAAGAAAAAGATATTTCACGCTAATAGAAACCAAGAAAGAGCAGAAGTAGCTATACTTATATCAGACAAACTAAATTTCAAGACAAAAACTGTAAGAAGAGACAAAGAAGAACATTATACAACGATAAAGGAGTCAATCCAGCAATAGAATATAATAATTGTAAATATATATGTGCCCAACAATGGAGCACCCAGTTATATAAAGCACATATTATTAGAGCTAAAGACAGAGGTAGACCTCAATACAATAACAGCTGCATACTTCAACACTTCACTTTCAGCATCAAACAGATATCTATCCCAGACAAAAACTCAAAAAAGAAATATTGGACTTAATCTGCACTATAGACCAAATAGACCTAATACATATTCACAGAACATTTCATCCAAAGGCTGCAGAATACACATTCTTCTCCTCAGCACATGGATCATTCTCATGGACAGATCATATGTTAGGTCACAAAACAAGTTTTAAAACACTCATAGAAATTGAAATTATATCAAGCATCTTCTCCAACCACAATGGAATAAAGCTAGAAATCAACAACAGGAATTTTGGAAACTATACAAACACATGGAAATTCAAGAATGTGTTCCTGAATGACCAGCAAGTCAACGAAGAAATTGAAAAGAAAATTGAAAATTTTTTTGAAACAAATAATAATGAAAACACATGTCAATATCTATGGGATACAGAGAAAGCAATACTGAAAGGAAAGATTATAGATATAAATGCCTACATCAAAAGAGAAGAAAACCCTCAAATAGCCGGATAATGCGTCCTAAAGAATAAGAAAAGCAAAAGCAAATCAAACCCAAACTTAGTAGAAGAAAAAACAAAGATCAGAGCAGAAATAAATGAATTTGAAATGAAGAAAACAATATGAAAGATCAGTAAAACAGAAAGTTGTTTCTTTAAAAAGATAAACAAAATTGACAAACCTTTAGCCAGACCAATGAAGGAAAAAAAGAAGACTCAAACAAATTAAATCAGCAATGAGAAAGGAGACATTGCAAGTGATACCATAGAAATCCAAAGGATTATTAGTGGCTACTATGAGAAACTATATGCCAATAAATTGGAAAACCTAGAGAAAAATGGATAGATTCCTAGACATGACACAGAATACAGGATTTACAGAATTTGTCTGGAGGATTTATTAAACAGCAAAAACAACTATTACACCAGCAACAAAACAACACCAACATCAAGTGCTGGGGAGAAAGAAGAATGTGATTTCCAGAGTTACTACATTGTGTTACTTAAAATATCTAGTTTTCAAAAAAATTACAAGACATAAAAAAATAAAAAAGTATGGTTCATACACAGAAGAAAAGTAGGCAATAGAAACTGCTTTTTTTTTTTTTTTTTTTGAGATGGTGTCTTGCTCTGTTGCCCAGGCTGGAGTGCAGTTGCGCGATCTCGGCTCACTGCAAGCTCCACCTCCCAGGTTCACGCAATTCTCCTGCCTCAGCCTCCAGACTAGCTGGGACTACAGGTGCCTGCCACCACGCCCGGCTAATTTTTTGTATTTTTAGTAGAGACGGGGTTTCACCATGTTAGCCAGGATGGTCTCGATCTCCTGACCTTGTGATCCGCCCACCTTGGCCTCCGAAAGTGCTGGCATTACAAGCATGAGCCACCACACCCGGCCTAGAAATTGTTTTTAAGGAAGCATAGATGTTGGAATTACTAAAATAAACAAAGACTTTAAATCAGCTCTTTTAAATATGTTCAAAGACTGCATCCTGGGAAGACTATTCAAGAGATGAAGATGTATAGCCTACATCATAGAGCTGCTAGGCAGTATCCCAAAGCACTTCACTCTGTTTGTAAAATGTTTTGGGGAATTCTTCAGTCACAAAGGAGAACTGCAGCACATCACCAGACTAAAGCCCTAGACCCTTTTTGATGTACTTATGGAAAAGTATAGCTGGTCCCGTGAAGATGTGGCACAGTTTACAAATTTTCTGATATTAGAAATGGTTCCAGAAAATTAAGCTTTTGTTGGCAAATGTCTTTGGCATGCTTGGTTGAATTTTTAGCAAATTCTACTACTATACCATTCTGAGCTAGCAAATGTTCCCAGTACATTTGACCTAAATGGTGACTCTCTTTCTTTAGCAAATTACAAGTGAGCTGGCTTCATCCTGGCCTTTGTTTTGCTTCGAGGTATTGTTGTTTGACATTTTGCTTTTTGTGCACTGTGACCCTGGGTAAGGGTAGTCTTTTGTCTTCAGCTAAGTAGTTTACTGACCGTTTTCTTCTGGAGACAATAACATGTCTCATGTCTCTAAGCATTGTTTTTTGTGCTGTGTAATGTTCAAATGTCTTTTTTCCCCCCTTTGTGTTTTGGCAGATTTTATAGCTATTTATGAAGAAATGTTTTAGCTGAGTACTATATAATTTACAATCTTAAGAAATTATCAAGTCGGAACCCAGAAATAGCAAGGAAATGTACAATTTCATCTTCTGGCAAAGGGATATCATTCCTGTATTACAGTGTATGTGAATGCAACCTATAAATGTTAATTTCCATTAAATATGAGATTGGGACTCAAATTTCAGAAAGCTACCAAGTCTTAAGTGTTTTGTAGCCTGTGTTGCATGTAGCTAACTTTAACTTATCCAAGGAGTGGTGTGAACTTTTCATTCCTTAACAGTTCTTTTATATTGGATTTTAGACAAAGTGGCTCAGGGTTACAAGATGTCATTTCCTACGTGGCACTTTGAAGGAAGAAAAGACATGTTTCTCATTCTAAAATATGCATTGTAATTCAGCAGACCCATTTGTATTTTCACACATTTTTAAAAGTACTTTTAAAGAAAAAGAGTAATTTCCTTTTGAAAATGTGATGGCCCAGTACCACGTGATGTTACCTCCCTCAAGCACTGAAAGTTAAATGCTATATAGATTAAATTGCAAAAGAGAAAGATGTTCAGTATGTAATAAACATATATATATGTTTACTTATATATATGAACAAACAACTGAAGGGAACCATGTCTAAAGAGCTAAAGGAATGTTTCAAAACAATGCCTCACCAAATAGAGAAAAACAATGAAGAGATGGACATTATTAAAAAGAAGCAAATAAAAATTCTGGAGTTTAACAGTTCAATTGCTGAAATGAAAAATTCCCTAGAGGGGCTCAACAGCAGATCTAAGCAGGCAGAAGAAAGAACCAGAGTACTTGAAAATAAGTCAGTTGAGATCGGCTACTCTGAGAAACAAAAAGAAAAATGAATGGAGTCTCAGATACTTGTCAGACATCATCAAGCGTACCAGCATACGCTCAATGGGAGTCCAAAAGAGCAAGGAAAAAGAGAAAGGGTCAGAAAGAGTATTTTAAGAATTAATGGCTGAAAACTCCACAAATCTGATGAAAAACATTAGTACACATTCAAAAGGTCATCACAAAGTAGCATAAATTCAAAGAGATCCACGCCTAGACAAATGTTTGGAAAAACTCAAAACATGTTTCCTCTGCTCTCATACCACAACATAACAGTCAACACAGAAGACTTCTGTGACTCCAAAATATATAAAGATTTCTCCTCACCTTCAGCAAGCAATCCATTCTGCAGCAGACACCACCTGGGTGTCCTCTAGTTCAATTCTGACACAACCTACTTGGAGATTGTGGCTCAGTCCTTGAAATTTCCCCACCTTCAGACACCAGTCACAAGCCCAGGACTCTGGGACCTCTCTGACTGACTAGCTTCAAGTTGGAGTTTCTGCAACGAACTCTTTGGGTTTGATTAATTTGCTAGAGCAGCTCACAGAATTCTGGGAAACACCTATGTTTGCTGATGTATTATAAAGACTATTACAAAGGATACAGATGAAGAAATGCATAGGGCAAGACATAAGAGAAGGGGCAGGGAACTTCCAAGCCCTGCCCAGGCACATCATTCTGCAGGAATCTCCATATGTTTAGCTACCCAGAAGCTCTCCAAACTCAGTCCTCTTGGGTTTTTATGGAGGCTTCATTACATGGGCATGATTGATTAGACCATTGAGATCAATTTGATTCTCAGCCTCCCTACCTTCCTCAGAGGTTAGGGTGTGAGGCTGAAAGTTTCAATCCTCTAATTATGCCTTTGTCTTTCCTTATTAGTCAACATTAGCATGCAAAAATATAGCACTTTGGAAATTCAAAGGATTTTAGGAGTTTTATGCCAGGAATCAGGGATGAAGACCAAATATATATTTTACAATACCACCACACATAATAACCAAATCTCTGAAAGACAAAGACAAAGGAAAAATTTTGAACAGCCAAAGAGAAATGACTAGAATAATCACGTTCAAGGCATCCTCTATGAAATTAATACTTATCTTCTGATTAGAAACCATGGAAGTTGGAAATCAGTGGGATGACATATTCAAATTCTAAAGAAAAAATAAGGCTTTCAACTAAAAATTCTATATCCAGGAAAACTGTCCTTCAAAATTTGGGAGACATTAAGATATTGCCAGATAAACAAAAACTGAGTAAATTAATCACCAGCTGACCTGTTCAACAAGAAACTTGTCCTTCAGGCTGAAATGAAAGGACGCCAGACAGTAATGTTAATCTACATAAAGAAATAAAGAGCACTGGTAAAGGTAACTACATTGATTTAAACACAAAAGACAGCAGAAATATATTTTTTGTTTGTAACACTTTCCTTCTCTTATCTTATTTAAAAAACAATTGACATTTTACTTTTTTGGCACCATGATCATGGGGAAGAGTAGTCTTTTGTCTTCAGCTAAGTAGTTTATTGACCATTTTCTTCTGAAAACAATAACATGTATCTAAGCACCGTTTCTTGTGTTGTGTGACATTCAAGTGTCTTTTTTTAATGAAAAGTATTTTCTCCTTTGTGTTTTGGCAGGTTTTATGGGAATTTATGGAGAGATATTTTAGCTGAGTACTATATAATTTACAATTTTAAGAAAGTATCAAGTTAGAACCCAGAAATGGTAAGGAAATGCACAATTTTATATTCTGGCAAAGAGACCTAATTCCTGTATTACAGTATAAGTAAATGTACCCAATAAATGTTAATTTCCCATTAAATATGAGATGGGGACTCAAATTTCAGTGACAATTACAAGTTTGTGTTGATGGGCATGCAATGAATAAAGAAGTAATCGTGGGACAATAACAGCATGAAAGAAGTGACAGGGAATGGAACTATATAGGAATAAAGCTTTTTACACTATTGAACTTAAATGTATGTTAATCCAAAATAGATTTTTATAAATCAAGATATTAATTGTGACCCCTTAGGCGACCATTAAGAAAATAACTCATAAAATATATAGTAAAGTAAATGACAAGAGAGTTAAAATAGTAGACAAGAAAATATCTGTTCAACAAAAAAGAAGGCAGTAACAAAGGCATAGAGAAATAAAAATGACATAAGACATAGAGAAAACAAATGGAAAAATGGCAGATATAAATCGTACCTAATCAGTAATTACATGAAATGTAGATGTTTTAAATACTCCAATCAAAAGGCAGAGACTAACAGTATGTATTTCTAAAAAATCATCCAACCATATGTTGTCTAAAGGGACACAGTTTAACGTAAATCTAAGACCTGAAACCATAAAAATTATAGAGGATAACCCAGGAAACATTCTTCTGGACATTGGCCTAGGCAAAGAATTTATGACTAAGACCCCAAAAGCAAATTCAACTAAAACAAAAATAAATAAATGAGACCTAATTAAATTAAAAAGCTTCTGTACAGCAAAAAAAAAAAAAAATTCAGAATAAACAAACAACACACCAAATGGGAGAAAATATTTGCAAACTAGGCATCCAAAAGATAACTAATATCCAGAATCTACAAGGAATTCAAACAATTCAACAAGAACAAAAACATAATCCCAACAAAAAGTGGGCAAATGATACGAACCCACATTTCTCAAAAACAGACATACAAATGGTCAACCAACATATAAATGCAAATTAAAACCACAATAATATACCACTTTACCCCTGTAAGAATAGCCATTACTAAAAAGTCAAAAAACAATAGATGTTGGCATGGATGTGGTGAAAAGGGAATGCTTACACACTGCTGGTGGGAATGTAAATTAGTACAACCTGTATGGAAAACAGTATGGTGATTTCTTAAAGAACTAAAAGTAGATCTACCATTCAATCCAGCAATCCCATGATTGGGTGTCTACCTAAAGGAAAAGAAGTCATTATATCAAAAACACATCTTCACATGTATGTTTACTGTAGCACAATTTACAATTGCAAAGATATGAAACCAACCTAAGTGTCCATCAACCAATGAGTAGATAAAGAAAACATGGTATATATACACCATGGAATACTACTCAGCCATAAAAAAGAACAAAATAGTGTATTTTGCAGCAGCTTGAATGGGGCTGGTGACCATTATTCTGAGTGATGTAACTCAGGAATGGGAAACGAACTAAGAACTATAAGTTCTTACTTATAAGTGGGAGCTAAGCTATGGGTATGCGAAGACATACAGAATGATATAATGAACTATAAAGACTAAAAAAGGGGAGGTTGGGAGAGGGACAAAAGATAAAAACTACATGTTGGTTACAATGTACACTGCTTGGGTGATGGGTTCACTAAAATCTCAGACTTCACCACTGTACAATTCATCCATGTAACTAAAAACTACTCATACCCCAAAAGCTATGGAAAAAAAAAAAACAAAACAGGCCAGGCGCAGCGGTTCACACATGTAATCCTAGCACTCTGGGAGGCCAAGGTGGGCAGATCACTTGAGATCAGGAGTTCAAGACCAGCCTAGCCAACATGGCAAAACCCCATCTCAAATAAAAATAGAAAAAAAAAAAAATTAGCCAGGCATTGTGGTGCATGCCTGGAATCCCAGCTACTCAGGAGGCTGAAGCAAGAGAATCACTTGAACCCAGGAGGTGGATGTTGCAGTGAGCCAAAATTACTGCACTCCAGCCTGGGTAACAGAGTGAGTGAGACTCTATCTCAAAAAACAAAACAAGAACAAAACAAAACAAAAATACCCTGTGAATAGATTTGTAAATAACCACGAGTGGTTCTCAAGGCTTTTCATCTGGGAACAAAAAGGGCTTTGATTTACATTGATATTTATAGTACTGGAAATTTAAAATAAGAAATTCAAACAAGACAGAAAGATACCCTTTAAGACCAGGCACTGTGGCTCACACATGTAATCCTATCACTTTGAGAGGCTGAGTCAGGAGGATCACTTGATGCTGGGAGTTTGAGACCAGCACAGGCAAGACCCCAACTGCATATTAAAAATTTTTTTAATTTTTAATTTTTTTTAAAAAGACACACTTCAGATTCAAAGAAATAAATAGGTTGAAGGTCAAAGGATAGGAAAATATATACCATGCAAACAATAACAAAAAAAGAGATGGAGTGGTTATACTAGTATTACACAAAACGGACTTGAAGACAAAAATTTTATAGACAAAAAAAGACACTTTATAACAATAAAGGGGTCGATCCATTTATGAAGAGATAACAATCATAAACATGTACACATTACAACAGAACCTAAAAATACATGAGGTTAAAAACTGACAGAATTGAAGGAAAAATATACAGTTTAAAATTAATAGTTGGAAACTTTACTCAACTTAGAAAATGCCACAACAGCAAAATATGAATTACTCTCAAGTGCATGTAGAACATTCTCCAGGCTAGATAATAAGCTAGTCTACAAAACAAGTCTCAATAAATTTAAAAGGATTGAAATCATTTAATGTATGTTCTCTGAACACAATGGAATGAAAATTAGAAATAAATAACTGAAGAAAATCTAGAAAAGTTACAAATAGTGGAAACTAAATAATACAGTCCTAAACAACTAATGTGTCAAAGAAGAATCACAAGAGAAATTAGAAAACACTTTGAGATGAACAACAAAAACAACATACCAACACTTATAGGATGCAGTGAAACAGCATGCAGAGGGAGATTTATAGCTGTAAAAGCTTACATTGAAAAGGAAGGATCTCAAATGAATACCTTAAGAAACTAGAAACAGAAAAAAACAAAAGCAAACAGAAGGAAGAAAATATTAAAGATTAGAACCTTGATTAATAAAGCAATAATTAAAAATAGAGAAACGTAAAGAAAATCAAGGACACCAAAGGTTGGTTTTTTGAAAAGATCAACAAAACTGACAAACCTTTACATTAAACTGACAAACAAATAAAGAAGACTCAATTACTAAAATCAGGAATCATTTTTTAATTCATTTAGCAGTGATTTTAGTAATTCAAAAGACAGAACATTGCTATCAACTTTACAGAAATAAAAATTATTTAAGAGAATAATATGAGCAATTATACAATAGTAAATTAGATAACATATATAAAATAAGAAAATTCCAAGAAAAACGCAAACTTCCAAAACTGACTCAAGAAGTAGAAAACCTGAATAAACCCATAATTAATAAAGAGATTGAGTGCGTAATCAAAAATTTCCCACAACTAAAGCTCAAGACCGGATGGTTTCACTGCTGAATTCTACTTAAAATTTCAGAAAGAATTTACACCAATCCTTCAAAAACTCTTGCAAAAACAATAAAAAAGACAGGAACACTTCTCAACTCATTTCATTAGGCCAGTATTACCTGGATGCCAAAACTAGACAACGACATTACAAGGAATAAAAAACTACATATCAGTACTTCTTATGAATATAGATATAAAACTTCTCAATAAAAAACTAACAAACTGAATCTGGTAACATATAAAGGATTACATATCACAACCAAGTGATATTTATCCCAGGAATACAAGACTAGTTACATATAAAATCAATTCATGGACAAATTATTTATTTGTGTATTTATTTTTAGATGGAGTCTTCCTCTGTCACCCAGGCTGGAGTGCAGCGTCACAATCTCTGCTCACTCCAGCCTCAACCTCCCAGGTTCAGGCCATCCTCCTGCCTCAGCCCCTCAAGTAGATGAGACTACAAGCGTGTGCCACCATACCTAGCTAATTTCTGTATTTTTGGTAGAGACAGGGTCTCACCATGTCCCCCAGGTTGGTCTTGAACTCCTGAGCTCAAGCAATCTGCTTGCCTCAGCCTCCCAAAGTGCTAGGATTACAGGCGTGAACACCAAGCCCAGCCCAAACCATATTTAAAAAATGAAAAACAAACATTGTGTAATCTTTTCAAGAGATGCAACAAAATTCAAAATCCAAAATATTTTCATAAAAAAAAACTATGCAACAAACTAAGACTAGAAGGTAAATTTCTCTACCTGATCAAAGACATCTACAAAAATCCCAAGGCTAACACCATTCGTAATGGTAGAAGGTCAAAATCTTTCATTCTAAGACCAGGAACAAAAGAAAGATGTCTACTCTTACCACTTCTATGCAACATTTTACCAGAGGTTCTAGCCAGGACAGTTAGGGAAGATAACAAAATAAAATGCATTAACATTGAAAAAAGAAGTGAAACTATCTCTGTTTCCAGATAACATGATTTTTTGTACAGAAAATCCTAATAAATCCACTATACACACACACACATATGTGTGTGTGTGTGTATATATATATATATATATATGTTCATACACACACACACACACACAACAAATTTTAGAAAAGTTGCAGGACAAAAGATCAGTATCCAAAAATCAAGTGTATTTCTATGTACTAGCAACAAATAATCTGAAATAAAATTAAGAAAATAATTCCACTTAACATGCATCAAAAACAATAAACCACTTAGAAATAAATTTAATAAAAAAACTGTAAGACTTGTGTACTTGTACTTGTATCCCATGTTCATGGATTGGAAGATTTAATGTTGTTAAAATGGCACTTCTCCCCAAATTGATCTGCAGATTCAAAGAAATCTATGTCAAAATCCTAAGACCTTTTTTTTTGTTTTGGTTGAGACAGATGAGCTGATCAAAAAATTCATATGGAAATGCAAGGGACCCAGAAGATTCAGAAAGAAATAAAAGCTATGATGACCTACTTCTAGATTTCAAAAGTTAAACTACAGTAATCACGACTCTGGTACTGGCATAAAAATAGACATATAAATCAATGGAATAAAATTGAGAACACAGAAATAAACGGTCATATCTGTGGTCATTTATTTTCAACAAGGGCACCAAAAACATTTGATGAGGAAATAATTGTCTTTTCAACAAATGGTAATTGAACAAATGGATACCCACATGCACAATAATGAAGTTATAGCCCTACCTCACACCATATGCAACAAATTAACTCAAAAAGGATTAAAGATCTAAATGTAAAGCTTAAAACTGTAAAACTTTCAGAAGAATGCATAGGAGTAAATCTTACGACACCAAAAGCATAAGCAACTAAAAAAAATAGATAAGTTGGACTTCATCAAAATGAAAAGCTTTTGTGTTGCAAAGGACACTACTAAGAAAGTGAACACACAACCCACAGAATATTAGGAACTATTTGCAAATCATATATCTGATAAGAGACCATATCCAGATACATAAAAACACATACAAATATACAGACTTAAAACTCAACAATAAAAAGGTAAGAAAAATAAGCCAATTTTAAAAGGGGCAAAGGATTGGGATCTACATTTCTCAAAAAAAATATATGTACGGCTAATAAACATATGAAAAGGTGTTTAACATCACTAGTCATTAGGAAAATACAACCCAAAAGCACAATGAGATATCACTTCATACCCACTAGGATGGCTATGATCAAAAAAATAGACAATAACAAATGTTGAAGATAACATGGAGAAACAAGAATCCCCATTCATAGCTGATGGGAATGTAACATGGTGGAGCCTCTTTGGAAAACAGTTTAGCAGTTCCTCAAAAAGTGAAACACAGTTACCATATGACCCAGCAATTCTAGGTATACACCCAAGACAATTAAAAATAGGTCCACACAAGAACTTGTATGTAAATGTTCATAGTACCATTATTTATAATAACTGAAAGGTTAAAGCAACCCAAATGTTCATTAAGATATGAATGGATAAACAAAATGATATAGACATAAAATAGAATATTATTTATCCACAAAAAGAATAAGACACTGATATGCGCTATAAAATGAGTGAATCTTGAATGTATTATGCTAAGGGAAATAAGCCAGACACAAAAGGCCACATATCATATGATTTCATTAATATCAAATGTCCAGAATAGGCAAATTACATAGAGACAGAAAGTAACTTAGTGATTGCCAGGGATTAGGAGAAGGGGAAGTGGAAAGTAACTGCTAATAAATACAGAATTGTTTTTGTCTTTGGTGTGTGTGTATGTGTGTGTGTGTTTGTGTGTGTGTGTGTGTGTGTGGTGATGAAAATGTTCTGTAATTAGATAGTTGTAATGGTTGCACAACTTTGTGAATATACTAAAAACCACTGAATTGTATATTTTAAAAGAAAAATTGCATAGTATGTGAATTATATCTTAATCTAAAAAAGAAAAAAGTCAACAGTAAATTAAAATAATCAACTAAAAAATATTAGCTAGATTAAGCAAGAAAAAAATGAAAGAAGACCTAAATGGCCACTATCAGGAATGAAAGCGGAAGCATCACCACTGGTCCTATAGAAATGTAAATGCTTATAAGGAAATAAGATGTATAACTTTTGCCAACAAGTTAGACAATTCAGATGAAATGGACAAATTCCTAGAAACACTCCAAACACCAAAACTGACTCAAGAAGTAGAAAATCTAAATACAGTTATAAAAGGTGAATAAATTAAATTTATAATAAAAAATCTTCCCACAAAGAAAAACCCAGCCCCCAAATGGCTTCACTGGTGAATCTTATCAAATATTTAAATAGGAAATAATGACAATCATATACAAACTCTCTTGGGAAATAGAGAGAAAAACCTTATCCAATCCATTATGTGAGACCAATATTACCATGATACTAAAATAAGATAAAGATATCATAAGCAAAGATAATTAGAGACCAACACTTACATAGACACAAAAATTCTTAACAAAATATTGGCAGACCAAATCTACCAACATCTGAAAAGGAGTATACACCATGGCCAAATGAGATTTAACCCACAAATGCAAGGTTGATTTAAGATCCAAAAATTGGTATGATACATTATGATAGCAGAATAAAGGACAAGATTATTTTACCAATAGACACAGATAAAGCATTTGATGAAGTCCAATTCCCACTCATGATAAAAACTCTTATTAGGGATAGATGAGAATTTCCTCAATCTTTTTTTTCTTTTTTTATTCTTTTTTTTTTTTTTTTTTTTGAGATGCAGTCTCTCTCTGTCACCCAGGCTGGAGTGCAGTGGCACAATCTTGGCCCACTGCAACCTCCGCCTCCCGGGCTCAAGCGATCCTCCTGCCTCAGCTTCTCAAGTAGCTGGCATTACAGGTGTGCACCACTGCTCCCGGCTAATTTTTGTATTTTTAGTAGAGACGGGGTTTCACCATGTTGCCCAGGCTGGTCTTGAACTCCTGACTTCGGGTGATCCACCCACCTCGGCCTCCCAAAGTGCTGGGATTACAGGCGTGAGCCACCGCACCCCACTGAGAATTTCCTCAATCTTATAAATCTTGTAAATGAAAGTCCTACAGCTAACATAATACTTAATGAGGAAAGACTGAATGCTATCCCCATAAGATCTGGAACAGGAAAAAAAGTTGTCTCACCTCTTCTATTCCACATTTTACTGTAGGTTCTGGTCAGTGCAATAAGGCAAAAATAATTCAAAGGCATGTAGATTAGAAAGGAAAAAGTAAAACTTTATTCACATATGACATGATCCTGTATGTATAAAATCTTAATGAATCTGCAAAAATAATAAAAGCCAATTGGAACTGAAAAGCAAGTTGCTATGGTTTGAATGTGTCCCCCAAAGTTCATGTATTGGAAACTGAACCTCCAATGCAACAGTTTTGGGAGTTAAGGCCTAATAAGAGGGCTCTGCCCTCATGAATGGATTAATGTCATTATCATGGGAGTAGATTGGTTATCTCAAAAGTAGGTTTGTTATAAAAGTGAGTTCAGCACCCTCTTGTTCTTTTGCACATGCTTTTGTTCCCTTCCACCTTCCACCTTGGCCTTGGGATGACACAGCAACAAGGTCCTGACTAGATGCATCCCCTTAATCTCAGACTTCCCAGCCTCAGAATCCATGAGCCAAATAAACTTCTATTGTTTATAAGTTACATAGTCTGTGGTATTCTGTTACAGTAACAGCAAAATGGACTAAAGTTTAGCAGGATTGCAGCCTACAAGATCAAAAAGTCAAATGTATCTCTATATCCTAACCACAAACTATACAAAAATGAGATTAAGAAAACAATGCCATTTACAATAGCATCAAGAAGGATAAAATATTTAGAGAGTACATTAACAAAGAAGTGTAAGTTGAAAGATGAACACTGCTAAGAGAAATTAAGGAACATGAAAATAAACAAAGAGACATTTCACTTATTGGGCTGGAAGACTCAATATTGTTAAGATAGCAACACTCTCTAAGTTGAGGCAGAGATTCAATGGAATCTCTGTCAAAACCACAGCTGGATAAAGTTGCAAGATACACAATCAACATACAAAAATCACTAACATTTCTGTGCACTGACAGTGAACTATTTGAAAAAGAAATCAAGAAAACAATCTCATTTACAATAGTTACCAAAAAAATACTTAGGAATAAATTTAACTGGAAGGGTGAAAGACCTCTACAGTGAAAACTATACAACACTGATGAAAGAAATTGAAGAAGACACAAGTAAATGACTTGATATCCCATGCTGATGGTTTGGAATAATTAATATCGTTAAAATATTTATACTACTCAAAGTGATCTATAGATTCAATGCAAAACCTATCAAAATTCCATTGACATTTTTCACATAAATAGTAAAAACAATCCTAAAATTTGGAGCCACAAAAGACCCAGAATAGCCAAAATAATCTTGAGAAAATAATAATAATAATAATTCTGGAGGCATCATATTGTTGAACTTTAAAATGTACTACAAAGCTATAGTAATCAAAACGTCATAGTACTGGCATAAAAACAGGCACGAACCAATGGAACAGGATAGAGAGCCCAGAAATAAATTCATGCATTTACAGTTAATTGGTTTTTGACAAAGTTTCAAGAACAATGAGGAAAGAACAATTTCTTCAATAAGTGATATTGGAAAACTGGATATTCCCATGCAAAGAAGAAATTAGGCCAATAGCACAAGCAACAAAAGCAAAAATAGACAAATAGGATTACAGCAAACTGAAAAATATCCTGCACAGCAAAGGAAACAATCAAGAGTGAAGAGACAACCTACAGGATGGGAGAAAATACTTGCAAATCATGCATCTGATAAGAGATTAATATCCAAAATATATAAAGAACTCAGCTCAATAGCTAAAAAACGAATAACCCAATTTTAAAGATGGACAAAAGACCTAAATAGCCATATCTCAAAAGAAGACATACAAATGGCCAATAAGTATATGAAAAAATGTTCACTAGGACTGATCATCAAGAGAAATGCAAACTAAGACTGCAATGAGACCTCACACCTGTTAGAATGACTATTATCAAAAAGATGAAAGATAAATGTTGGTGAGGATGTGGAGAAATGGGAATCTTTGCACGCTATTGTTGGGAATGTAAATTACTACAGTCATTATGGAAAACAGTATGGCTATTTCCTCAAAAATTAAATCTAAAACTACTATATGATCCAGCAATCCCACTACTGGATATACATCCAAAGGAAATGAGATATGTATATCGAAGAGCTGTCTGCTCTCGAATGTTTATTGCAGCATTATTCACAATAGCCAAGATATGAAATCAACCTAAGTTTCCATCAACAGATAAAGAAAGAAAATGTGGTATATATACACAGTGGAATATTACTCGGCCTTAAAAAAGAAGAAAAGAGTGTCAGTTACAATAGCATGGATGAACCTGGAGGACATTATGTTATGTGAAATAATCCAGACACAGAAAGACAAATACTGCATGATCTCACTCATATATGGAATCTTAAAAAGTTGAATTCATAGAATAGAGAGTAGAATGGTGGTTACCAGGGGCTGGGAGAAAAGATGCTGGTCAAAAGGTAAAAAATTTCAATTAGATAATAGAAGGAATAAGCTCAAGAGATCTACTGTACAACATGGTGATTATAGCATACACCAATGTATTATATTCTTAAAAATTGCTGAGAGTAGATTTTAAGTGTTCTCACCACAAAAACATAAGCATATGAGGTAATGCATATATTAACTAGCTCAATTGAGCTATTCCACAACATACACATATTTTAAAACATCATGTGGTACACAATAAATATATATAACTTTTATTTATCAGTTATAAAAAAACACCTGGCTTTTTAAAAATAAAAATTGACAGGCTAATCTTAAAATTCATATAGAAGTGTAAAGGGCCCAGAACATCCAAAACAATTTCTAAAAGAAACAAGAAAAAAGTCAGGGTATTTACACCTGATTGACTTGAAAAGTCACTACAGAACTTCAATAATCAGGACATGGTAGTGTGGGTGCAGAGATACAGAATACAGTACAGAAATAAACCTTTACATTTATGGTCCGTTTTTTTTACCATGTTGTCAAGGTGATTCAGCAATGGGAAAAGTATAGCTTTTTCAAAGTTTTTCATGCTTCCTGTTTGCATTGTTTTCTCATGCTTCCCTGACAACTGAATGTTCATATCTCACACACAACCACACACACTCACACTCACGAACTTATCCCCTTGTCTCACAACTCATACACAAAAATTAACTCAAAATGTATCACAGAAATATAAAGGCTAGAACTACAAATCCTAAGAGAAAACATAGTAGTAAATCTTTATGATCTTGAGTTAGGCAAATATTTTTTAGATATGATACCCAAAACACCACCCATAAATTAAACATTAATAAATGGACTCTATCAAAATTAAAAACTTTTGCTTTTCATAAAGCACCATCGATAAAACGAAAAGACAAGCTACAGACTGGGTGAAAATGTTTACACATCACATATCTGACAAATGACTTGAATTCTACATAAATAACAAACTCTTTTAGCTCAAAAATAATAAGATAAAACAACCCTATATGAAAACGGCCAAGATCTAAAGAGCACTTCACCAAAGAAAGTGGCAAATGAGCATTTGAAGAAATGTCCAACATCAGTAGTCATTAGGGACAGGCAGATTAAAAGCTCAATGAAAGCCAGCATGGTGGCATGTGCTGGAGCGGCTGAGGCAGGAGGCAGGAAGGTCATCTGAGCCTAGGAAGCCTGGGCAACATAACACCATCCCATCTCAAAAAGAAACTCAATGAAGTATTACACTCTTATTAAAATGATTAAAATAAAAATACAAGCAGTACCAAGTACTGATGAGGATATAAAATAGATCTCTCACATATCGTTGGTAGAAATGGAAAATATTAAAGCCACTCTAGAAAGTAGTTTGGCTGCATCTAATAAAGGTAAATATATACTTAACCCACGATCCGGCAGTCCCACTGCTAGGTATTTACCCTTGAGAAATGAAAACACAGGTTCACAAAAACCTGTATGCATTTTTTATAGCAGCTTTATTTATAACCATCAAAAACTGGAATCCACCAGCATGTCTTTCTACCAATGAATGATTTAGGAAGCTGTGGTAAATCCATTGAATGGAATACTACTCAAAAATAAAAAGGAAGAAACTACTAATACACACAGCACAATGGATGAATTGTAAATGAATTCTGCTAAGTGAAAGAAGCCAGAACCACAGGTTACATGTTACATGACTGTATTCCATTAATGTGACCATCTGGAGAAGGCAAAACTATATGGATGGAAAACAAATCAGAGGGCTCCAGGGGCCGGGCGTGGGGAGAGGGTAGCTTTAACTACAAAGCAGGCAATAGAAGTGGATTTTGTGAGTGGCAGAACCATTCTAAGTCATGATGCAGGGTGGATATGCGACTCTATCCATTTGTCAAAACCCATAAAACTGTAAACCATAAAGAGTGATTTTTACTGAGTGTAAACTTAAAAGAAATCAACCATAATGTGGGAGAAACCCAAAATGGAATACAAATTGTAATACATGAATTTAACTATATTACAAATGAATAAAAGCAACACACTGAAGGGAGTGGGAAAGAGTTACTTTGGGAAGCATCATTTTGAGTATATATGTGAAACTGAAGACAAAAAGAACTGCACAAATGCTGTGTTTTAATTAATAAATTAGTTTCTCACAAGGGCATAGGTTAGCAATTCTGACACTGCTTTATATGCATACCAGGGTTGAACAAACAAATCGTGATATTTTCATTTTATTAAGTCACTCAGTGTTAGAAAAAGATATTAGAAATAAGGAAAGAGAAAAGTTAGAAAAAAACTCTGGGGTGTGAACTGGAGTCAGAAGTATCATTATAAAACTCGGTTTTTAAACAAATATTGATGTTCGTGTTTGCATGGGGGAGTACACATATGTATAATTCCAAGATCTGTCCTGCTAAAAAGACACACAAGTAAGAAAGCAACGAGCAGGCCGGGCGCGGTGGCTCACGCTTGTAATCCCAGCACTTTGGGAGGCCGAGGCGGGCGGATCACGAGGTCAGGAAATCGAGACCACGGTGAAACCCCGTCTCTACTAAAAATACAAAAAATTAGCCGGGCGTGGTGGTGGGCGCCTGTAGTCCCAGCTACTCGGATAGGCTGAGGCAGGAGAATGGCCTGAACCCAGGAGGCTGAGCTTGCAGTGAGCCGAGATTGTGCCACTGCACTCCAGCCTGGGGACAGAGCCAGATCCGTCTCAAAAAAAAAAAAAAAAAAAAAAAAAAAAGATAGAAACGAGCACATTCAGTGCCTGGTCTTGTTTCTAAATACTAATCTCCAATAAAAAGGAACCAGGACTCCACCGAAAATGCTGTTTCTATGCTCTCCAAGCTCCTTCAAGTCTTCGCTCAGATTGTACCTTATCAATGAGGCTTTCCCCTGACATTTCTATTTAATACTGCAACTTGCTCCCCCATTCCAGAACTTCTGATCTGCTTACTCCTTTCTCGTTGTTCCCTAATCTTACCACCTTCCAACATGCTAGAAAATTTATTTCTTATGTGTATTGTTTAGTCTTAACTGTCCCCTAGTCTACTTCATTCTCTGATGTGACCCAAACATGTAGAACAGTGCTTGGCACATAGTAAGAGCTAAATAAATATTCATTGAAATGAATGAATGAATAATGAGATAAAGACAAGTAACTATAGTGCAGCTGTGTTACAGTGCCGCTTAAGAGCCATTGCACTGACAGCCAACATCTGAGCTGGTTGGATCCTTTGAGCAGAGGACTAGAATTCCAGAACACTAGCCAGCAAATAACTGCATGCACGCAGGGCCACTGCAAACTCATGAAGTGCCTTTGTGTAAATTAGAAAGGACACCCTTTCCTCGTGGCAGATGCAGCTCTGCTCTAGGGTGAGGGCTCAGCAACTGAATTTCGCTCCAACCCAAATCCCTTGCCTGGGAGACATTGTGCAGTGCACAACCTGCCCAGTTGTACATGATGGCCCTGCACAGGGCATAGTGGCCACACACAGACTTTCAGAACCAGCAGGTGCAAAAAAACTCTGTCCACTGCCATGGCTGTGTCTGGGGGCATCTTGTAGAAACGTCCTGCTCCCTGGTGCTTGGCCTCTGTGGGTTCACCCAGAACTCCATCCTGAGCTTGCTTGCTCAGAACCACCTGGGCACCATGGCAGGGCCTTTGCCTCGGAGTTGGTTCTTCCTCCTTACTCCGTCTTTTGGTTTCCAAATCTTAGCCCATGACACTGTCTCTGGATTCCATTTGCTCTATGCCTCAGAGTAACAGCCTCTCCTCTCCTCTTCCAGGCTAACCTCTTCCCAAAACCCAGTCTAAGCCCAGCCTTGCAGACTTTCTGCTTGCCTTGAGGAGGTATCCAGACTGCACTAAATGTCCCCCTCACCCCCTCTCCCCTGTGGTCTTCAAGTTGTGCTCCAGAACCCTCAGGGCTGCTGCCTGACCTGTGTGGACTTGGAAGGAAGGGAAAGGAAACCCATGGCCAGGACACAGCCTCCCTCAGCCTTGCTTCAACAAAAGCACCTCTGCTCACAGTATTTATAGCTTTCAAGTACAATTTTTGCCTAGGAAAAAAAAGTTATATGTCTAAACATTAGAATATAGACATTCTATGCCTTCAGAATCAGTCATTTTAACTTGGAGAAAACTTTAAGTAATACTCATCTCCCACTTCAAAGAATTTTAATAGAGAGCCTAAAGAATGATTGGCTTTGAGTGATGGAGTTACCTGGTGAGCCCTTCCAGATTAAAATTCTACAAAATGCATGCCTTTGGTGACTTGCTATCTAGTATTAGAAACCAGATTAAAGTTTGGACAAATCTGCTGTAGATAATGAATTTGATTTTAAAATGCTTGATCTGTAGCTGTTCTTCCTGAAAATCATTATGTAGCAAGGCCAGAATTTTTCAGTAATCTAAGTGTTCATCTCCTAATTTATCTACTCTGGAAGTTCCCATCTTAGTATGTTTGACGGTGCACAGCTATTCTTATGTGGGACCCAATATGTGAATGATGAAAGTGACCTATTGTGAGTCATATTCCTACTTTGTTTAAATTTGACATAAATGTCCCATGGGGGTAAGATGGCCAGTTTGCCAGACCCTAAGGAAGAGATGGGAGTGGAGGATTAGAGAATGGGAATTATGGGAGCCTCTAAAAATGACACTCTGAATCAACACCAAAAAAAAAAAAAAAACCCAAACAACTGGATTCAAAATGGGCAAAGGACTTGAATAGGCATTTCTCCCAAGAAGACAGACAAATGATCAAGAAGCATAAAAAAAGATGCTCAGCATCAGTAATCATCAGGGAAATGAAAATCAAGTTTACAGTGAGATACCACCTTACACCCATCAGGATGGCTACTATCAAAAAACAGAAAATAAGTGTTGGCAAGGATGCAGAGAAGTTGGAACTCTTGTGCACTGTTGGTGGCAATGTAAAACAGTGCCGCCACTGTGGGAAATAGTATGGCAGGTCCTCAAAAAAAAAAATAATAGAATTACCGTATGATCCAGCAATTCCACTTCTGAGTATACACCCAAAAGAACTGAAAACAGGGTCTCAAAGAAATAGTACACCCAAATTTATGGCAGCATTATTCCCAATAGCTAAAACATAGAAGAAAACCACGTGTCTATCAACAGATGAATGGGTTAGCAAAATGATGTATGCCCATAAATGGAATACAAGTCAGCCTTAAAAAGGAAGGAAATTCTGACACGTGCTACAACATGGATGAACCATGAGTACCTTAGGCTAAGTGAAATAAGCCAGATGCAAAAGGACAAATACTGTATGATTCCACTTATATGAGGTACCTACAATAGGCAAATTCATAGAGACAGAAAGTAGAATACTAGTTGTCAGGAGTTAGGGGTAGGGAGGAATGAGCAGTTTTAATTTAATAGGTATAAAGTTTCCATTTTGTAAAGACACATAAGGCTGGCAGGAGTGGACACTGGTATGATCTTTCTGGAGGGTTGTGTGGGAATATGTATGAAGAGCCTCATACTGTGTCTACAGTACATGCCCTCTGTGCCCTCTGACACAACAATTCCGCTTTTTGGCCTTTCACCCTTAGAAACAATCATAGATGTCCACAAGGTGTATCTGTAAGGGTGAATATCTGTTTATAATATCAAATGATTGGAAACAAATGTATAAAAGTGGGGCATAGTAAAATAAAGTATTACACTACCTATCTATATACAATTAATTTAAAAAATTTTTCAAAGAATATTTAGTAGCCTGAGAAAAAGTTCTCAGTATATTGCTAATGTTAAAAAAGCAGATTATAGAACAATCAGTTCAAAATACATACATTTTTACTAAAAAATTATATACATGTACATATGTAAAGAGAGGAAGAGTTACAATACCAGTGATTTTAGATTCATCTTTCTATTTTTCTTTATTTTCCACATTTCTATGCTATATATGTATTATTTATGTGATCAGAAGCAAAAATACTGTATAAATATGAAGTTAAATCAGTTTTCTCAATTTTTTATTAAAGAACACTGAGCCTAGGTGAGGTTCCAATTTTTCCTTCACAAGTGTCACCAAAAAGGGGTGCAAAAAATGCCACATTTTTATTGTTGTAAGCCAGAAAAATGGGTGCAAAAAATGCCACATTTTTATTGTTGTAAGTCAGAATTTACTGTAAAAAATCAGATTGTAAGAGAGGGCTTAAAATGGTTAAAAGAATAAATTTCAAAATCACTTCAGAAGTACCTATTTGCATGCAAGTCAATAGTATGCTAATTTCCAATCATTCCCTCTTATTCATTAAAAACAGTCACCCAAGGCTCTCCCCAGCCTGATAATTCAGGGTGAGGGTGGGAAGAGGGAGAGAGGAAGGAAGGAAGGAAGAGGGGGGAGAAGGAAGGAAGGAAGCAGGGAGGGAGGGAGGGAAGGAAGGAAGAAAGGAAGGAAGCAGGGAGGGAGGGAGGAAGGAAGGAAGGAAGGAAGGAAGGAAGGAAGGAAGGAAGGAAGGAAGGAAGGAAAGAAAGAAGGAAGGGCCACTGGTGCCGGGAAATAGAGCTACATTGACTCTCATGTCAATTCTGTAGCTGGCCTGCCATTCGAATTCTCATTCTCCCCTGTTCCGTCATCCAAGGACGTCCATGCTTTAACGTTCAGGCTCTAAACTGACATGTTTGCATTAGTGCCCCATGTGGACTTCTGCTGGAAATCTTTATGTTTTTATTTGTCATAATATTAATGTGGATTGGATTTGGGTGCAGCATTATGGAAATGTTGCCAGACAATAACTGAGATGGCAGCTCTGGGATCCCTGAGAGAGGGACACAGTAAGAAGAGAACAGATGCCTGGCTGTGCTGGCCTGGCCAGTGGTTCTGGGGGCACGCTGGGGCTTGCAGGGTCCCCGGAGCACGGCCTGAAACGCACCAAGGAACCCACTCTCCTCGCCTCTTAAGAAAACCACAACAAACCAGCTGCCACTCAGGCAGAGAACTCAGGAAGGCCCAAGGAGACCAAGAGGAGGCAGGGCTGCAGGAGAAAGCTCAGCCTTGTGCAGTCCAGAAATCCTGCCTTGAAGTTCACAGGGGCCCAACCCAGCCGCCCCAGAAACACGGAGACGCTCCAGAGCCGTGTGGAACCTCAGCCCAAGAACTTCAAAAAGGACAAACCCAGGCGACCCTTGAGCCCGTACTCAAGGCTAGGCATGCATACCACATTCTGTGAGGGCAAACAATCAGGAACGGCTATTCAGGGAGGAAAAGCCATCTAGAAGAGCCGTGTTGACCCAGCCAGGAAGCGAGAATGTGGCATTTCTCAAAGGACAATCAGCTTCGTTCTCCCGATTTCATAAAGTGCAGAGGGAGAGGCTGTGGGCTCAGGTTGGTTCTACCATCTGGGGCTCCAGCATGTGGGACTCCACCACCTGGGGCTCCACCCACCTGGGGCTCCACCCACTTGGGGCTCCACCCACCTGGGGCTCTACCTGTCTGGAATCCACCACCTGGGGATCCACCCACCTGGGGCTCTACCCATCTGGAATCCACCACCTGGGGCTCCACCCACCTGGGGCTCTACCCATCTGGAATCCACCACCTGGGGCTCCACCCACTTGGGGCTCCACCCACCTGGGGCTCCACCCATCTGGAATCCACCACCTGGGGCTCCACCCACCTGGGGCTCCACCCACCTGGGGCTCCACCCACCTGGGCTCCACCACTGATCCACCACCTGGGGCTCCACCCACCTGGGGGCTCCATCACCTGGGGCTCCACCCACTTGGGGCTCTGTCTACCCTGTGGGACTTCACCCACGTGAGCCTTCACCACCACTCCACTTAACTGGGGCTCCATCATGTGGGACTGCAGCTACCTAGGGTTCCTGGCTTCACTTATCTGGGGCTTTTCCTGGCTCCACTCACCTAGGGCTCCACCTAACTGGACAGCACTTCTTCTCAAGCACCCAAGGGTCTCCTGTGGGTCCTGGCCAAGGTGCCATCTGCGGGGAGTCTTCGAAAGACACTGTTCTAACCACCCCCTGCACCCCACATCCTCCTCAACACCCTCAGGAAAGTACCTCTTCTTAGAATGGTGTGCCAGGCCCTTTTGTTACCCCACACGCCTACCAGGCAGGACTTTGGCAGCCCTAGGTAGACCTTGCGACTGGTTTTCCCACCTCTGCATGTGTGGTACCCACCGCCTGGGGTGCCCATCTCTCTTGTATCTGCATGACAAACTTCTATTCCAGCTTGAACACCAGCTCAAAAATCACCTCCTCCAAACTCCTCATCCTACTCCAGCTTGGCTGCACCAACTCTGACTTTGACAAAGAAGGTAAATATCTCTTTCACCTACCTCTTTGAACTACAAATCAAAAAGATCTGAGTTTGAATTCTGGCTCTCTTACCTATCAACTGGGTGGTCTTGGGTGCATCAACCTTGCAAAGCCTCATGCTACTCACCTGTCAAATATGAATAGTAGAGTCCACTCCACAGAGCTCTTTGAGAGATTGAAATAATTACACTGCCTTCACCCTCCCCCAAACGGTAAGACCCTCAGAAGCATCTTATTCATGTTATCCCCAGGAGTTTGCAGGGCCTTTACCACTGGAGGGGCCCCCAAACTATCTTGTGAATGAATGATACTGGTGACTCAAGAGAAAGCCAGTTTATAGAATTTTCCTTAACAGGCCAGAGTCATGGCATAGCTCTGCTGTGGGTTTAGAGGGTGGTTCTTTACTCAGCTCCACATAATAATGCCTGAGGAGGTTTAGAAAGATTCTGCTGCTCCCACTCAAGCAGACTACTTCTGGGAGAGATGCAGAGCTGGGGAGGGAGCTTTGTTGATAGCCCTCCAGGGACTGCAAGGTGCATAACGGTGGGTTTACCGAGGTTTCCCTCCTCTCCCTCCTCCCAGCCCCTCTCCAGCTTTGCCTCTCCTCCTGCCTCTTCCTGGGATGTCACAGATAACAAGCAGCCACCTTCTAGGGACAGCCAGAGGTAAGGCAGGGATCAGCAGGAAGTGGAAGAATGAATGAGCTTTGAACACAAAGCACAGTGGCTCAGGGTGACATGTGGCTCACCTCAGTTGCAGGGACTAAAGGATGCACTTGTCCATAAAACAAGCAAATGTATCCTGCCAGTCATGGATTTTGGCAACTGCATGCGTGTATTCCTGCAAAGTCAATGAACACAACAGTAGCCCGGGATCCTTTTCAGGCAATGCCCTGCGGACCAGTACAAGTACGGAAACTGTGCAGGTGGTGGTGGGCCAGTCATCTAAGCACGTTCCCAGTCCCCAAAAGGTCAGTTTAGCCCTCCCAAGCTGGAAGGCAGTGGTGAAGGCATCCCAGTCACTTCAAGACTCAACCCTGGCTCAGTTTACCTCAGCCACTGTGATTCCTGCTTCCTTCTGCAAAAATCTCAGCAAGGAATGTTCTCTGCCACTTGCACTTGGGCTGGAGAGAGACTAGGGTCAGTCAGTCTGTCTGCATGTGTGGTACCCACTGCTCAGGGTTGCTCACCTCTCTTGTATCTGCCTGACAAACTTCTATTCCAGCTTGAACACCAGCTCAAAAGTCACCTCCTCCAAACTCCTCAGCCTACTCCAGCTTGGCTGCACCAACTCTGCCTTCGTCACATGAGACAAAACCCAAGAACAAAACCACAGAAATTGGCTCACATATTCCTCTTCTCTCAGACTTTGGGCAAAAAGTGCCAGCCACCTATTCCCAAGAAGCTGCTGAGGGTTTTTAAAATGCAAATGCCAGGTAGGGGATAGGACTTAGAGTTTATTCTGAGAGAGGTGGAGTAAGTGCCTCACCCCGGTCGCTAGTAAATGGCAGTCCTGGTGACACGTAGCCATTTCCCCCATTCCTCCTCCCTCTTTTCTTCTCAGCTTAGACTCACCCTAAGGTGAAGCAAATTGCTGCTGCCCCTCGGCTCCCTCTGCCACTCCATTCCTGGGAAATGGCTGCCACCGCAGCTCCACACCCCACCTCTCCTCTGGGAGGGAAGGATTAGCAGGATCAATGACCTCTGGCTCCAAGAGGGTGATCACCCATCTTGAGACTTTCAGTTCTAGGGACACAAGCATGGCCTTCATCCACCTCTCATGACATCACCCAGTGTTATATGGGTTTTTCTGCTATTGTTAGACCACAACTGGGCTCCCTGGATTCTCTGACAATGCCACAACTGGCAGCATCATTGGCTCTTAGCTACTGAAAACATAACAGAGACGAGTCTTGCAACAAGAAATCAATATGATGGATAATAGGCAGCAAAAGCAGCCCCCACAGAACAAGGGAAGGCCCCAGTGAGTCTAATTTTCGTTGACCCAGTTTCATTGTCAAAGCACAGAACATAGCAAGACAGAGTGACATCCACACGCAAAAAGCTTCAGACTATACTGCAGATGAAGCCACTATGGACCATCTCTCTCTTCCTCCACGAGCGCATGGATGTTAACCACCAATGAGTGAGTGACAAAGAGAATTCCCACCTTAGAAAGGAGTAGCTGAGTGTGCTAGTCATTTAAGACAGGTGATTTTCATATGGATAATGGGGGAAAAAAATCACTCTACCCCATTCTTATATAGGAATGTGATGGGATGGGGAAGGGGGCTCTAGGTAGTAAATGGAGCCAATCATGCTTGCATTTCACTTCCATGTGTCACTGCACTGGCGGCATTAGCTCCCAGAAGCAGAAAGGAGTGTGAGGTGTGGACTGATTCTTTCTTACAGGACCACAGTCTCATGAGCAGTCAGTGCACATTGCCAAAATGTGGAAAGAATGTCGGAATGATTTCAAGAGTTTCGGGTTGACTAATACAGCTTCAAATTTCATTATCTAGGCAGTGAGTGACAATGGCTGCACTAGCATCCTGGGGAGGAAATTAAAGCATTCGTTGAGGGCCTGACTCAGGAAAGGGTAGAGGAATGGATTATGTTAGCCACAGGAGACCAAGGTGAGGGCACGAGGGAAGGGGCAGGAAGTTCCACCCTTGAGTAGCATCCGGAAGCATGAGAAGTGGTGAAAAGCTTGAGTGATGAGTTTTTTAATATGATACTTCTGTGGAACAAAAATTGGTCTGTCTCCCCCAAACTTCGGTAAAGTCTGTTATCCACACAAAAGCTTTAGTGAGGGTTTTTTTCTTTTTTTCTACCTCAGAGCAAGGGGAGTTGTGAAAATGAGTAAAATGGCTGAACTCCCCCATCTGGGTCAAGGCGATGGGGAGCATGGATGGTCAATGTAGAAGTAAGGCCCCCTGAGAGCTGGGAAAGACGTGGTCAGAAAAACCCATACCAAAGCCTTCCATAAACCTTGAGGAAGAGTCGGGTGAGGTGGCTCACCCCTGTAGGAGGCGAAGGCGGGCGGATCACCTGAGGTCAAGAGTTTGAGACCAACCTGGCCAACATGGTGAAACCCTATCTCTACAAAAATAAAAAATTAGCTGGGTGTGGTGGTGGGTGCCTGTAAATCCCAGCTACGAGGGAAGCTGAGACAGGGAGAATCACTTGAACCGGGAAGGCAGAGATTGCAGTGAGCCAAGATCGTGCCACTGCACTCCAGCCTAGGCAACAGAGCAAGACTCCATCTCAAAAAAAAAAAAAAAAAAAATCTCGAGGAAGACCTCTGATTCTCCATAATTGGAGAATCATAAGCCAGGCCCATTTTGTTCTTAAGGGTCAGGGTAGCCCAGGTAACATCTGGGTTGTATACCTGACGTGAATTGAATTTGCGTTGCAACTAGATTAATACTTCTGATTTTTATACAAGGATAGAAAAGAAAAACACAGTTATTAACGTGTCCATATCTGTAGTGTTTATCAATCTACTAGCACCTTCAGAGCACCTGCAGAGTGCAGGGTTCCATTCTACAGGTGCTGCTGAACAAACTATCTAAGGTGAAGGTGCAACTGCTATCATTCCCAATCCATGCAGTGTGATGTGTGACCCTGCTATGAGTGGCTTGTATGCAGTTTGCACCAGATGGGACTCACCACAAGAATTCAACAGCACCCAATCTGGTCTATTCCCTGTTTAACAAAAGAAAGCCCATGACACGTGCTTGGATGCCATGCCAATGTCCTGTTACTAGGAACATCACTCAACTCTTATTCTCTCTCGCTGTGTTCTCATTTCAGATCTTGCTTGCTGATGGATACTGATCTGCACACCAGCATGAATAACACTGCTCTAGGGCTTACAAATAAGTACAAAATCCTTGCTCTCAGGGAGCTTACAAACTTTCCATTATCCTAACACACATTGAAATATGTTCACTCTAAGACAAGGCAATCATAAAATCTACTTAGAAGACAGAAATGATGAATTGCAAAGTGAATTCATAAATAACACAAATTAGGAGTTTAAGAAAGGCAGCCATTTGGAGAAACCAGAAGATTAGAAATGAAAGACAGAAAACTAGATTTCAGGTCTGTGGAAGGGAGAGACCTTGAGCTGAGTCTTGAAGGTTTAGATCAAGTTACATCTCACCACAAAAAGATCAAGTTACATCTCACCACAAAAAGCATAAGTAGGTGAGGTAATGCATATATTAGTTAGCTCCATTTAGCCATGTGACAATATACACATATTTCAAAACAACATGTTGTACACAATAAATATATACAATGATTTATCTGTCAATTAAAAAATACTAATGGGCTGGGTGCAGTGGCTCATGCCTGTAATCCCAACACTTTGGGAGGCCGAGGCAGGCGGATCACTTGAGGTCAGGAATTCTAGAGCAGCTTGGCCGACATAGTGAAACCCCATCTCTACTAAAAATACAAAAAAAAAAAAAAAAAAAAAAAAAAAAGCCAGGCATGGTGGCTGGCACCTGTAATCCCAGCTACTAGGGAGGCTGAGGCAGGAGAATCACTTGAACCTGGGAGGTAGAGGTATCAGTGAGCCCAGATTGCAACATTGCACTCCAGCCTAGGCAACGGAGTGAGACTCAAAAAAAAAAAAAATTAATGACCCCAAAACCTTATGAAAAAAACGAAATCCAAAAACGATCAGGATAGTTCCAGAGAAATCAGAAGCATATGAACAAAGGTCCGAACTTTCTGTGTGAATTGAAGAGAGAGTAAGCAGACCTGTTTGGCAGGGATGGAGAGCTGGTTCAGAAAAGTAATGGGAAACACACGTTAGGGTAAGAAGGTAGAAGACATTGAATGCCAGAAATACAGAGCACAGATGTCACCCTGTACATCGTAGATCACAGAGAGAAATAGGGGGACAGCATTTCATGATGACTTATTTAGCCCATACATTATCCGGTAAACACTGTGAAGCACAAGAGACTGTGCGAGATGCTGAAGGAGGTGCAGGATGCACCAAGGGGCAGGGAAGTGAGTTCGGGGGCTGTAGCCCAAGGTTGAGGAATGACCCTGCTGCCTGAACTAGGGCAGTCATGGATAAGGAAGAAATAGAACAAATCATAGAAGAGATTCCAAGAAAAAAAAGAGGAAGGGTCTATTTAAGTACTATTTGCATTGTAAATGAGGAAGTCCTTCTTCACACTGTCTACCCAATTTGCCAAGCTTTCTGTGTTAGTCCAGGTTTTCTAGAGGGACAGAACTAATAGGATAGATGTACATATAAAGGGGAGTTTATTAAGGAGTATTAACTCATATGATCACAAGGTCCCATGATAGGCCATCTGCAAGCTGAGGAGCAAGGAAGCCAGTCCAAGTCCCAAACCTGAAGAACTTGGAGTCCAATGTTTGATCTTCTGCCTGCTTTTTATTCTGGCCACACTGGCAGCTGATTAGATGGTGCCCACCCAGATTAAGGGTGAGTGTGGCTTTCCCAGTCCACTGATTCAAATGTTAATCTCTTTTGGCAGCACCCTCACAGACACACCCAGGAATGATATTTTGCATCCTTCAATCCAATTGAGTTGACACTCAGTATTAACCATCACACTGTCCATCATCCTTCAAGATTCAGCTCAACAATCCCCCTTCTGCAAAACCTCCCTCAAGAAAGATTATTGACTTTCTCCACAGCACATCTCTTCCTGACCAACTTTGAACTTCTCACTAAAAAAAAGGATGAATGAAAAAGGGAGAGAGGAGTTGAAGATGACTCTGAAGATTTCAAGAAAAGGTAACCTGGAAAATAGTAACATGCAGTGCCGTTTCTGGGCAAGGTCCCTACCAGAACCTCTTCCTGGGAATTATGCCAGCAAACAGCCTCTTGGGCCCTTGTTCTTGGTAAATGCTAGTTGCCACTATAGTAAAGCATATATAAAATGCTAGGTTCGCATCAAATAATAAAAATATACACCTATATACACACTTAACCTCTATTTGTATATACATAATCTTATTGTATTTGGTCTACTGTGATGCTTGCCCACTTCACAGTTGACATCATTGGATAAATCCTAGGAAAAAGGAACAGCAAGTGCAGTAGCTAAAAAGTTTCACGATCATAGTAACTCCCCAACTCCTCCTGGGTCTGCAGCAGTCAGGAAGGAACTGTGAGGCACCATCAACTTGTAAGGTTTCCCTTACAAAGTGTATTCAGTCAAGGACACTGTGTGTGTGTCAAGATGCTGAAGGTGCTAAGAGGAAGAAGAAAACTAGACACATCAATCATAACAAGATAGTGGCCAAAATGTCAACTTTCTTGTAGATCATACTTTCCTGTTTTTGTTGAGTTCTGTTTTTTGAGAAAATAAATACTATGTGAAGGAAACAAGAAAACAAGCATTATGTATATAGAGAAATTGATTCCTTGATTCTTAAAAATGTTTATGTGTATACCTGTGTATAGATGAATAGATGTAGGTATATAGTTATAAATAGAACCCTCATTAATAAATGTCAAAGTAATAACTCATTAGGTTTTTTAAATTAAACACTGAACTGTAACATATTAAGTTTAAATATTAAAGTTTTATATTAGCATATAGTTTGATATTAACATGAAGGGAAATTTTTCTTTCCTACGAAAAGTAGTGATTCTCCCAGGTGGAGAGCGTGGAGAGGTGAACAGGGATTATCTCTCCATTCTGCAGAAGATGACTCCAGGTTCTGCAAGCCAGGGATTAAGGAGGGGTGTCTTCCCTGAATACTAGGGGGATTCCAAACGCCAAGGAGGGAGAAGAGCTGGGACACTTATGTTAGAAGCCAAGAATGGAGTTCAAATAGGTTAACCCAACCAAAGGGGACAGAGGCCAGGATGGACACTGGAAGACAGGGTCAAGGTCCCAAGAATGAGCAGGGGTGAGTCTGGGGCAATCGTCTGCACCAGCTATGCTGTGGCATGGCATGGCATGGCATGGTATGGTGTGGCAGGGTGTGGTATGGTATAGTCTAGTGTGGCATGGTGTGGCATTCTCTGGTATGGCATAATGTAGTCTAGGATAGTGTCTTCTGATGCGGTGTGGCATAGTATGGTGTGGCATCTTTCATGGCATGGCACACTATGGTAAGTGGAGCTGATAGGAGAACCAGAGGTAGGATGGACTGTGGCTTCGAGAGCACAGTTGGGGACTGAACTAAAAGGACCAACAGGAGAGCTAACCACAAATGTCCTGCAGCAGCCAGAGAGAGATACAGAAAGAGCTGCACTCTGGGGAAGAGCAAGCCCTGGACGTGTGGACTTGAGTCTTCCTCTGGAGGGACATGTGATGTGCTCGGCACTGTGTACATGGGTCCAGGTGCTTCACATACATTCTCTCACTAAATCCTCTCAACCACCTGCATGATAACGCACTCAAGAAGGTGAGGCTCAGAGAGGTGGAGTATTTTGTCCAAGGTCATACAGCTGACAAATGATGGAGGCATATGTGAACCCTGATTTACTTTATTCTGAACGTAGGCTTACAACACCCATTATCTCCAAGTAAGATTTCCCTGTCGGAGAGATCTGAGCAGTGATTCTGGAAATGCAGCACAGCACAGAAGAAGAAAATGAGTACACACCCCTCAGACGACACAGTACAATGTTTTGCAGGCCAGAGATTGGGGAGGTAGGGAATGCATATAGTTTGATACCACAGCCATTGTTCCAATGTGTTTTTAAATCCATATTTACTTGATTTTTTATTAGAGGCATGGGTTTTTTAAAGCTTGAGGAGCACTAGTGTAAAGAGAGAAGGAGGTGAAAGATGTAGCAACATCTTCATTCAAGAGATAAGCTGATAAAGAGATCACAAATGAAGGCTGCGGCAGCAGGGGTGGAGATAAGTTATGACTCAGCTCATTGGCCTTGGAAACTGAGTGATCATGGTGACCCTGCAGAAGACCATTGGGAGCAGGTGGCAGAGTCCAAAGGGCGGCCACAGCAGCATGGCTGGACCAACCACCACACCGGCCCAGAACTCTGCAGGCCTCAGCAGTGCTGGGATTGGGAAAAGATATCCAGCCCAAAATTCACCTGTAGATGCCAACAGAGGGACTCCATCACCAGAGATGAAACGAAGCCCACGGATAATGGCACCGTGCAGAAGGAAGAGGCTGAGAGGGTCAGCAGAGCCAGAAAACAGAGGTGGCCTCACAGCAGAGAAGAGGATGCACAATCACACATATATTCACACTCACATTCACACATGCTCGTACTCACAGTCATATTTGCACTCATCCATCACATTCACATGCTCACACACGCTCACTTCCACTCTCACACTCATGCTTACTCACGCACACTCACGTTCACACGCACACACACACATTCACACTCTCGTGCACTCACACTCATGCACACTCCCACTCACACACACAATTTTGCGAGTGTACTTCTGGAGTGCTTTGCTGGAAGCTGTAGGAAGGAAACTGTGCACAGAGAGATGCTCCAATTAGGTCCAGAGGAGAACGAGGGGGCGTGGCGAGAGGGCCCAGCAGACTGCTGCTCCATCCCAGAAAGGAGTGCCCCTGCTTTTCCCTGGGGCTCCCTGCACCAGCTGTACTGTGGCATGGCATGGCAGGGCATGGTACAGTGTGGCAGAGTGTGGTATGGTCTAGTCTAGTGTGGCATGGTGTGGCATAAGGTAGTCTAGGGTAGTGTGGTCTGATGTAGTTCAGTGTAGTATGGTGTGGCATTGTTCATGGCATGGCATAATATGTTGTTGGGTTTTGTTTTTTGAGAAAATAAATATTATGTGAAGGAAACAAGAAAACAAGCATTATGTATACAGAGAAATTGATTCCATGATTCTGAAAAATGTTTATGTGTATACCTGTGTATAGATAAATAGATATAGGTATATAGTTATAAATAGAACCCTCATTAATAAATGTCAAGGTAATAACTCATTAAGTTTTTTAAATTAAACACTGAACTGTAACATATTAAGTTTAAATATTAAAGTTTGATATTAGCATATAGTTTGATATTAACATGAAGGGAAATTTTTATTTCCTACAAAAAGTAGTGGTTCTCCCAGGTGAAGATAGTGGAGAGAGATGCTTGCATAGAGAGACCCTCCAATTAAGTCCAGAGAAGAACGAGGAGGTGTGGCGAGAGGGCCCAGCAAGCTGCAGTTCCATCCCAGAAAGGAGTGCCCCTCCTTTTCCTTGGCACTCCCTGCACCAGCTGTGACATGGTGAAGGCACAGGATAAGTGCCTTCACCTGCCAGCCTGCTGCCAGGACCCCAGAAGCCTGTCTCGTCGTCCACCCTTTGTAGTATATCAGGAAGTTCCTCTTTACAGGGTGAGCTGTGGTTCACTGAATTAGGGGTGAGCGTCTCTCTGCCTGCCCTGCACTGCTGCTCCCCCAGAACTTAGGGGAAGTTCTGCTTTATGCGACTGAAGAAAGGCACTGAAGCCCCACATTTTCCAGACCCAGGTGTGGAAAAATCCTTTCCTACTTGGCCTGGTGGACACATGACAGTTGGTTTCTAAATTTACCTTGAGTTTCTGCTGCACCCCACCCAGAGTCCAGTCCTCACTGCCTGCAAACTTTCCTGCCCCCTCCCTGCCTTGGCGAATGAGCTCCCCTTGGGCCAGACCCTACATCAAAGCGCTTTCCTGAGCCACTCTAGAGAGATTCCACAGTGAAAGGGTAGAAAGGCAGCCCCAGGCATTGCATTATCATGTTCTCTTGGCCCCAAGGGGCTGGCTTCAACCGAATCTCTACACAACTTCACATCTCCTGGATGATCCCCTTCCAAAGGACTTTGGAAACCACTAGAAGTAGGGGTGGCGTGGCATGGCATAGTGTGGTGTGCCATAGCATGGCATGACGCACTGTGGCATGGTATGGTGAGTGAAGCCAATAGGCATGAGAACGAGAGATAGGATAGACAGTGGCATCATCAGAGAGAGGGTGGTTGGGGACCAGGCTAGAAGAGCCCAACAGAAGAGCTAACTGGAAATGTCCTACAAGCAGCCAGGAAGACTTGCACCTGGGGGAAGAATAAGCTGGACACCTGGACTTGAGTCTTCCTCTGCAGGGATAAGTAATGTCCTAATAGCAGGAGGGCCATGTGCGAAGCACTGTGTACAAGGGTTTAAGGGTCCAAGCCGGGTGCTTTACATACATTCTTTCACTAAATCAGCCCAACAACCCTGTATGATGGCACACAAGAGAGCGAGGCTCAGAGAGCTGAAAAATTTTGTCCAAGGTCACACAGCTGATAAATGATGAGAGCATATGTGAACACAGGTGTACCCAAGTCCTCTCATCTGCTTTTCTGATGGGTGGAGGGGGAGCTTATATCTTAAGGAGGTTTTCACGGAGATTTTCAGATCTTGTACCTGTATCTAGGGAGAATAATAGAATGATTCTAGTAATTGCAACTCACCTGCATCAGTTAAATAATAATGGTTGGTTGTGGGTAATAGAAACCCCAAACAGTGGCTTAAATAAAAGAGGGGTTCATAGAGACACTGGGTGACCTATGCCAGGAAGGGCCATTCACAACTGCGCTCCAGGCTGAGCCATTGGAGAGGCCAGCAGCCCTGGGGGCTTGTTTTTTCCCCTCATGTGAAGAGAATTCAGAGGAGGCCAGAGCTGGTGTGACAGTTCCCAAGGTCGTGAGGATCCCAGCTTCTGTCTGGATCACCACTCTACCATCTTCATGTTCATGCTTACAAGGTGGCTGCTGGTACTCCAGCCATCACATCCCTGTTCTAGACAGGAATAAGGAGAAACGGCAACAAGCAAATGGAACGGACTGCCTGAGCTCTCTATAAACTTTCCTGAAACCTGGAAGCCCACCTAGTCATCTCTGTTCCTACCTCACTGGCCAGAACTGTATTGCATCATCATTCTTACCTGGAATGCGAGCATGAATGGTACAGCTTTTTAAGCTGGACATATTCGTAAACCCAAATAAAATTAGGGCTCTGCTAGCTAGTGAGCAGAGAATGGATGTCGGAGCTCCATTTAGCAAGACTTGCCACCTCATTTTCGTCATCCAGTTATGCCTGGGTGCTCCACCACACTCACAGATGTCAGCCCTGGGCATGGAAAGCGCAGCCTCTAGCAAAGAACTGCACAGTTGAATGCAACAAACATTCACATAGAATATGGATTTGAGGTCAGAGAATGAAGACAATGCATTTTAGACCATGTATGTCCTCACTGAGGGAGTGGGTAGTGGGAAGTGTAAGAACCACTGTCTTACTGTGCTATCACTAAGACAGGACCACTTCCCAAATTTGAGGAATTTGGGCCTTGTGTCCATTGTTATGTCCAGCTTAATGGAGTTAGTTCCTAAGGTAGTATTCTTTAAGGGGGCGTTGTCTATCTGCTGTGCGTAGCCTGTACTCCAGGATTGTGGCAGAAACTGTTGCCTGGGAATAGCCTGACCAGAAATCCATCCCTAACAATACCAGGAAGGGTTCTGAAATGGGGCTGAATTGTGTCTCTCCAAATTTATAGACTGAAGTCCTAACTAACCTCCAATTTCCCAGAATGTGACTGTATTTGCAGACAGGGTCTTCAAAGACGTAGTTAAATTAAAATGAAGTCATTAAAATGGGCCCTGATCCAATACGACTGGTGTCCTTACAAGAAGAGGAGATGAGGACACGGAGGCACACAGAGGGAAGAGCAGTGAAAACCCAGGGAGAAAATGGTATCTACAAGGCAAGGAGTGAGGCCTCAGGAAAAACCAGCCCTGCCCTCCTCTTGATCTCAGACTTCTAGCCTCCAGCACTGTGAGAAAATGAATCTCTGTTGTTCAAGCACCCAGTCTGTGGTACTTTGTCATGACAACCGTAGCAAATTAATACAGGGTCTTTGGCAAAATAATTCACTAAGCACAACCGAACCTATACATGTACAGTTGTGTAAAGAGTTAACCGAGCATAATTCTTCACATACGGAGCTACACTTTCTGCACATTGGAATTCTGTTACTGTCAATTCCTCCTCACCAGGAAAGTGGACCTGGCTGGGGTCAACGTCTCTTCGTTTGGCTTGGATACACCGGTCCTTTCCGTCTGTCTCATGCTTCTTTGGATTTTTTTTTTTTTTTTTTTTTTTTTTTTTTTTTTATTATACTTTAGGGTTTTAGGGTACATCTGCACAATGTGCAGGTTTGTTACATATGTATCCATGTGCCATGTTGATTTCCTGCACCATTAACTCGTCATTTAGCATTAGGTGTATCTCCTAATGCTGTCCCTCCCCCTCCCCCCACCCCACAACAGTCCCCGGAGTGTGATGTTCCCCTTCCTGTGTCCATGAGTTCTCATTGTTCAATTCCCACCTATGAGTGAGAACATGCGGTGTTGGTTTTTGTCCTTGTGATAGTTTACTGAGAATGATGTTTTCCAGTTTCATCCATGTCCCTACAAAGGACACGAACTCATCATTTTTTATGGCTGCATAGTATTCCATGGTGTATATGTGCCACATTTTCTTAATCCAGTCTATCGTTGTTGGACATTTGGGTTGGTTCCAACTCTTTGCTATTGTGAATAGTGCCGCAATAAACATACGTGTGCATGTGTCTTTATAGCAGCATGATTTATAGTCCTTTGGGTATATACCCAGTAATGGGATGGCTGGGTCAAATGGTATTTCTAGTTCGAGATCCCTGAGGAATCGCCACACTGACTTCCACAATGGTTGAACTAGTTTACAATCCCACCAACAGTGTAAAAGTGTTCCTATTTCTCCACATCCTCTCCAGCACCTGTTGTTTCCTGATTTTTTAATGATGGCCATTCTAACTGGTGTGAGATGGTATCTCACTGTGGTTTTGATTTGCATTTCTCTGATGGCCAGTGATGATGAGCATTTCTTCATGTGTTTTCTGGCTGCATAAATGTCTAACACATTTTATGAAGCCAGCATCGTCCTGATACCAAAACCTGGCAGAGACATAACCAAAAAAGAGAATTTCAGACCAATATCCTTGATGAACATTGATGCAAAAATCCTCAATAAAATACTGGCAAACCGAATCCAGCAGCACATCAAAAAGCTTATCCACCATGATCAAGTGGGCTTCATCCCTGGGATGCAAGGCTGGTTCAACATACGCAAATCAATAAATGTAATCCAACATATAAACAGAACCAAAGACAAAAACCACATGATTATCTCAATAGATGCAGAAAAGGCCTTTGACAAAATTCAACAACGCTTCATGCTAAAAACTCTCAATAAATTAGGTATTGATGGGACGTATCTCAAAATAATAAGAGCTATCTACGACAAACCCACAGCCAATATCATACTGAATGGGCAAAAACTGGAAGCATTCCCTCTGAAAACTGGCACAAGACAGGGATGCCCTCTCTCACCGCTCCTGTTCAACATAGTGCTGGAAGTTCTGGCCAGAGCAATCAGGCAGGAGAAGGAAATAAAAGGTATTCAATTAGGAAAAGAGGAAGTCAAATTGTCCCTGTTTGCAGATGACATGATTGTATATCTAGAAAACCCCATTGTCTCAGCCCAAAATCTCCTTAAGCTGATTAGCAACTTCAGCGAAGTCTCAGGATACAAAATTAATGTACAAAAATCACAAGCATCTTGTACACCAATAACAGACAAACAGAGAGCCAAATCATGAGTGAACTCCCATTCACAATTGCTTCAAAGAGAATAAAATACCTAGGAATCCAACTTACAAGGGATGTGAAGGACCTCTTCAAGGAGAACTACAAACCACTGCTTCTTTGGATTTTTAATACCAGTCACGTAGAATGCTTCATCCCATTGTCTGTCAGTCTTCGAAGCTCTGTTTGTCAGTGCAGCATTTCCATCAGCTACAATTCTAGACTCTGGGTAAAGCAAGCCCCCACGTGCTGTTGAAATGCACAATGCTTTTCCTTCCCTCCAGCCGCCTGCTCCTCAGTGTTCAGGCAGCAGCTGCTCGTTGGCTGGGAAATGGCTTCTCTATTCATGCTCTTGGCTTTGTGGCTGTGAGCCTGGAGCTCTGATCTGGCCTCTGATTCTGCAGCAGGAGGGGAAATACATGACCCCTGCATTTTGGTGGGAAGAAAGCAACTTCCTGTTTGGATACTGTCCCCCACAACAAAACACCTTTCTAGCTTTCCCCCAGGCTTCCTTGTTTCCACGGTGCTTGTCATTTGACAACAGCACACACCACCTCCCTTCCGTGCCCTCATTTTGGTATGTAACTATTTTATACCCACTCTGGGTAGGTTACAGGAGCTTTGCCTACTCTTCCTTGCTGGCTGTCTTTGAATCAAAATATTCACCCAAGGAGGGAAAGAGAATTCCATGAAAGAGGGCCAGAAAGGGGCATCCTGCAGCTGAGTGAAGCCCAGGCTCTCCCCGGCTCCTTGCTTAGGACAGAAACTGCCCCCGCAGCTGATACGTCTCCACCCCATCCACCATGGAGCCTAGACCTCTGGCTCATCATTTACGGGGGAAATCAGTTCAATAATTTGACTAAAATCAGCAGAGAGAATAAATTATAAAGGTAACAAAGGTACTCTGAAATAACAGAAAACAGACTGAAACTAACAATTACAGATGAAAGCTAGAAAGTTTTGAAAAATAAAAACTAAATATTTGCTAAAGGATCACATTAAAAGAGTAGAACAGGATGACGTCTTTCTTTTAGATACCATGTTTGCTAACAGAGTGCAATGGCCAGGCATGGTGGCCCACACTTGGAATCCCAGCACTTTGGGAGGCTGAGGCAGGAGTTCAAGACCAGTCTGCACAACATGGCAAGACCCTGTCTCTACAAAATAAAATTAGCCAAGCATGGTGCTGCACAGCTGTAGTCCCAGCTACTCCAGAGGCTGAGTTGGGAGGATCACTTGAGGCCAGGAGTGTGAGGCTACAGTGAGCCATGATTGTACCACTGCACTCCAGCCTGGGCGACAGAGTAAGACCCTGTCACACCAGAGATTTTTTTTTTACAATAATAAAAAATGCACAGCGGACGCGGTGGCTCAACACCTGTAATCCCAGCACTTTGGGAGGCCGAGGTGGGCAGATCACGAGGTCAGGAGATTGAGACCATCCTGGCCAACATGGTGAAACCCCATCTCTACTAAAGTAAAAAAAATTAGCCGGATGTGATGGTGCATGCCTGTAGTCTCAGCTACTTGGGAGGCTGAGGCAGGGAAATCACTTGAAGCCCAGAGGCGGAGGTTGCAGTGAGCCGAGATGGCACCACTGCACTCCAGCCTGGTGAAAGAACAAGACGCTGTCAAAAAAAACAACCAAACAAACAAACAAAGCACTCACAGAGGATGAAGTGGAAATAAGAGCCATGGGGGCCTTGGGCCAGTATTGAAGCTCATCAGCAAGGCCCTGAGAGTCTGCTTCCCTGGAGGCAGGGGCTGAGGCCCCAGGGCAAGTTGTGTGAGCGCAGAAGGCATTCACGCCAGGCACATCTGCCCTGGAGGCTGAGCAGTCTGAGATGAATGAGCCCCTTAGCTATTCCAGATGATTTCCCTGCGGCCCAGCTAGCATGTAAATCCAGCACCCAGTTGGCAAGCGGGATAATTCCTCAAACAGAGAGGCCACCTGCCAGAATGGGGCTGAGTGTTCCGAGTAGCTAACCAAGGAGAATAGAAAATCTGCCAGTGAGGCCGTTTCTAAACACACAACTGTCTTGAGGAAGGGGAAAGAAAGGACTGTAATTCCGTCATGGAGAAGGATGTATAAAAAGGCTCTGGGCAGGGCTCTATTCCCAGCTCTGCTCCTAACCAGCTGCGTATTTACTCTGTATGGTGGTGTCCTTCTAAGTACATGAAGAGAGGAGCCTGCGGGAGCTGTGAGGTCACTTCCAGCTCCCACATGGTGGACCAGCTCCACTCATTCTCCTCAGTCTGGTTTGAGGAGGTGCAGCTGCTGCCTTTGTCCACCCCACCTGTGCGTAAAGCAGACCTTGCATCCTGCCTGGGGCCAGGGTCCAACCCAGAGCCAGCAGCGGCCCTGGGGAGTGAGCCCCATGCCCAGGCTCCCCAGCCTGTCTGCCCAGCAGGGCGGGCTCACCACAAGCTGTCAGCACCAAGGAGCGAGGCCCAAGCACTGAGGTCAGATGCCCCGAGGATGCAGCAGAAATGTCCAACCTGGGCAGACAAAGCAGAGTCTAACCTGGGTGAGATTCAGGAGGGAGCCTGCCAGGACCTTCAGCCGTGAGTAGGATGAGCTGGAGACTTGGAAGCTACAAGCAAAGCTGAGCACTGGGACAGGCAGGGACCAGGTGAGGAGCGAGGCTGCAGGTAACAGAGGACAGGCACAGGTGGCCGGCACTACTGCTGAAAGCTCCGGTAGGGGCTCCACACCCCAACTTGGGTGTATGTGGACATGGCTGACACTGTGAAGTGCCACCCAGCTCTCCCTTCCAAGCAGGACTTCTTGCCCAGGTGTGTGGCACGTGGTCATTAGGCAGCCTCCTCTTGCCAGCTCCCACAGGCTCTGCCTCAGCTGCGCCTCTCCCAGAGGAGCCCTTGTCCTGAGACTGAAGGAGCACAAAGGCTAGCTTCGAGGCCCTTAGAGGACGGGGTCACAGTTTGGCTTTTCCCTCTGCCCAGTGCTGCTTCCTCCCCAAATTCCATCTCAGGGCCTGCTTCTAGAAAACCCAATCTGCAGCTCTGAATGGCTCCACTAGCACCCACAGCGTCCAGCTTGAAGACTGCCTCGTGGGGCCTCTTCAGATGGAGGTCACAGTGCTGTGCTGCAGTCAGCTGACACTGACCTTCCAGAGACAACTGCATGCATCTCTTCCCAACTCTGCGCAGTGATCGAGGGTGGTAGCTTGAAATCAGCCACGGTGGCAGTATTTGCACCATGAGAGTTAACAAACACTGCAAATCAGAGCTTTTTTTCTCCTGGAGATCTAGTTGTTAAACATCTACCAGCACACCACTGTTTCTGGAGCATAGTAGGATTAGACCATTGCTTGAGACCCACTTTGCTCTATGTCACATTGTTCAGAGAGGAGAAGTTAGGGAAGAGGAGGGAAAATCAGAAGAAATGTGGAATGAAATCACAAACAGATTATTTCAAGAGCAGACATTCGGCAGGGTTGGGGAATGGGTGTGTCTTAGATGCCCTGTTCTTAGGGAGGACACAGCTGAGCTGGCAGCAGCAGCATATGAAAATCCCAAACCTGGCATCCCACATCACCTGGAGGAAGCTGGCTGGGCAAGAGTGTCTCTCTAACGCAGGGAATTGAAGACTTCCCCACTCATCCCAACGGCGGGTTGTGGGATCATTTCTTAGGAGTGTACAAGGCAGCCACCACCACCATGCTAAACTCCACCATTTCTGCTGTCCTGGTGGATTACTTCTGGTCTCCTCATCCTGCAAGTAAGGTGAGCACAGTCTCTCCTTCTTCTTCTTCCAGCCCCCAACCATTGCTAGGGTCACAGAACAGGCACCTTCACATCCTTCCCGTAAGCCTAAGAAAGTGGAGTCCCTGACTTGGCATTGCACTTTGAAAATGTCACCCATAACGCAAGAGGGAAGCTGTGGAAAGTACTGAATACAGTCTTTAGAAAGCAAAGCCTTTTTAGTGAGGAATGTACATTTATTTGACAGTGTTCAGTGTTCAGTGCCCACTGCAGGGCATTTTTGCTGGCTGTCATATTCTATGAAGAGTGGTGAAAGCCACCCCATAAAGAAGACTAACTGGGATGGGTCCTGGCATAGAAGACAATGTAACTCTGGGCCCTGGAGAAGGTGTAGAATATATTAGCTGTCCATTAAGTAAGTATGGAGAGAAATTTTCCATTAGGCTATTACGTTTGCCTCAGAAAGAATGGCTCATAGGAATGCAACTCACCCATTTTCTAACAGCATTCCGATATGGCTCATAGTGGAAACATAATAGACACTTGTTAAGTGAATAAATGACCCAATCTTGACTTTCAGATTACCAGAGATGATTAATTCTGCCTTGGGCTATGCAGATTGAATAGACACTTAAAAGATCACCAGGGATCATATGGATGAGCTGAGGGCATGCATATTGACTAAAAGAATGTATATGTTAAGAAAAACAGGAAGCTTGCCAGGAAGCCAAATCAAAACTGGAAAAAAAAGATGTTCCTGTCATCTGCATAGCTTAAAAGTGACAGAAGTCAGAGTGCACTTATTCTCTTTTCAATTATTTTCCTTGATTACCAGAGGAACAAGTAATATTGAAAATGGGAAGAGGCAGGTTTTAAAATTGAGGTCTCCCCCAGTGATGTGTTTTTTTATAAAGACCGAAATGTCAGGGTCCTTGCTTTGAAAACCCCAAGCACCCAAAAGAACCCTTTCTTAAGGATTGAGTGGCAGACTGTAGAAAACCAAAGGGAAGTTATGATGGGGGCAGCTGCGCGAAGATGAGGGCGTCGTCAGTACGTGTGGCATGTTTTCTTTGAAGGGTTCGAACCTCTCCAGAACTGTGTCCTTTTCCTTTTTTGGGAGATGGATGAGAGGCAAAGAACCTTCCTGTGTATTGAGAATCCTTTCCAGCCTCCAGTGAGAGGAGAGTCTGGCCCCCTTGTCTGGCCCCCTTGTCCCCAGGTGGACCTGGCTGCCCACTTTGGGTCTTGCTACATGAAGAAAGCCGTTCTGCCCGGCAGAGTTGCAGCAAGCCTGATGTTTAACCCCGAAAGCAGAAACTCCTTTGCCCTAGCCACATTCTTTTTGAACTCCATAATAGGGGAGGAAGCTAAGGAGAATCATGCATCAAGAGAAAAAATGTTCATATTCCCACTAGAAAGGAAGGTGGGTCAATTTGAAAATACGGTATAATAGCAAGTGGTACAGAAGCCCAGCCTGGAAAACAGTGCTGTGATGCCCAGGAAATGACAAAACCACCCTGGCGCTCTCTGGGGTCAGGCCAAGGTCTGCAGTCATAACCTCCTCCTCTCCTTCCATTCCCTCCAGTCTCACGGCATGTGGTCGGTGTAGATGGCTCAATTACAAAGGTTATGTATATATCAGAGCCCTCAGACTGAGAAAGAAAAATTGTTCCAAGAAATCAAGTATTTTATCTGCATGGAGAAAACCAGAGCCCTGAGAGTAGTTAACCCAGGAGCTTCCAGTGTCCCCCAGAGTGGAAGCCCAACCTCCTTGGGCTCTGAGATCCATTGTCACGAGCCCAAACAGCAGCCCAGAGGTTGAGGGGTGACAAGGAGGGAGGAAAGGGCCAGCAGACCTGAAGCTCCCCTGCCTGTGTGAGTCCCCTCCATGCCACCATCTTGAGGCTGTGCTTCCAAAGATGGTGCTTATCCTAGACATTAAGAAAAAGGGGGCTAACAGAACAAAAACACTCGGGTAAAATGATATCCACAAGGTAGGAAATTTGGAGAAGATTTTTGAAAGGTTAGAGAGGAAAAACTTTTGAAAGGACTAAAATATTTAAATATAATTATTATTTTAAAAGAGTTTGGAATAATGTGATAATAATAGACATGTAAAAGAATAGATTAGATGTCCATGAGATTTAAAAGTTAAAAATACAAAAGTTAGCATTGAAAGCCAAAAACCGTGGAGATGGTAAGTTTACAATGTAAAAGCAGAAGGTATTGAGGATAAAGAACAAGGATAAAAACACAAGAGCTATAAAAGTAAAGAGGGTTTCTGAGAAATGTTTTTTGAGCAAAATAAAAGCAAAAATCTTGACAGAGCGGTGGTAGAGAGGTAACAGGAAAATACAAGAGGAACTGTTCAAGCAAAAGGTAATAAGATAAGCTGCTACTTTAGTAAGGTAACAAGTTAATATGTATATAACACGTGTCAAAAGCCACAAGTGTTCCCTTGCCAATTTCTATTATGATTTCCTCTTTAACCCAAAAACTATTTTGGGGAATTCATCTTATAGTTTTCAGATACATAGATTTATCTCTTGTCATATACTCTTTTTTTAACTGTGGATTTCTAATTTAACTGCATTATAGTCAGAAGATATGATTGTTTTATCAAGAGAGTCAATTTTTATAAATATTCAAAGGGTGCTTGAAAATAATGCATAATCACTTTGTTAGGTGCAGAGTTCTCCATTTATCTAATTTGACCAACTTTTTAATTATGCTGTTGAAATCCTTTATATCCTTATTTTTTTTTACCAGCTTAATCTATTTCCTTATAAATATTCCTTGTAATTCCATTGGTTTTGCTTTGTAAATATTGAGGTTATCCTAAGAACATACAAATCTGTTACTTCTTGCAGGATTGTTCTTTTCTTATTGTAAATGTTATTCTTTGTTTTTTTTCTTTTTTTTTGTTTTTGAGAGGGAGTCTCCTCTATCCCCCAGGCTGGAGTGCAGTGGCGCGATCTCAGCTCACTGCAGCTTCTGCCTCCCACGTTCAAGTCACGCTCCTGCCTCAGCCTCCTGAGTAGCTGGGACTACAGGTGTGCAACACTATGTCCAGCTAATTTTTGTATTTTTTTGTAGAGACGGTTTTTCGCCATGTTGGCCAGGCTGGTCTTGAACTCCTGACCTCAAGTGATCTGCCCACCTGGGCCTCCCAAAGTGCTGGGATTACAGACATGAGCCACCGTGCCCAGCCATAAATGTTCCCCTTTATCCCTATTTATAAATTTTTGACCTAAAATTTATTTGGTCTGCTATTAAATTTGCTATGTCAGTTTTCTTTTTATTAGTGTTTGACTGATTTAGCTTTTTTCATTTAATTTTTAGCTATTCTGTGTCATTTCTTCTTAACTATGTCTCCTATAAATAGCACAAAGCTGAATTTCAGTTTTAAAACTCAAATCTAGGCTGGGCACAGTGGCTCACACCTGTAATCCCAGCACTTTGGGAGGCCGAGGCAGGAGGATCACTTGAGTCCAGGAGTTCGAGACCAGTCTGGGCAACATGGCGAAACCTGATCTCTACAAAAAATATAGAAAGTTAGCCAAGCATGGTGGCATTCACCTGTGGTCCCAGCTACTTGGGAGGCTGAGGTGGGAGGATTGCTTAAGCCTGGGAAGTTGAGGCTGCAGTGAGATCGTGCCACTGTACTCCAGCCTGGGTGACACAGCAAGACCCTGTCTCAATAAATAAATAAATATAAATAAAAATAAAATCTCAACATCTATGTCATTTAAAAGGCCTTCATCTGCATCTTTTGAGGACTGTAGCTTGAAAAAAAGAAGAAGAAATAAAAAGCCTTCAACAATTTACATTTATTCTAACTACTGATTTATTTGGGGACATTTCTACCATCTTATTCCTGTGGTTTTGGCTTTGGTTTTTCCTTTTTCTTCTTCTTTTATCCTTTCCTAACTTCTCAAACTTTGATAATGTTTTCTTTATTTCTTAACTTTTGCTGCTTTGGAAGGATATATTGTGGTCTGTTCTTTAAGTTTTACTCCTTGATTTTTAGCAATCCTAATTAACCATAAATATTTATAAGAAAGTTAAATTTATTCAGCGTTTTTATTCTCCTCTCAAGGCACGAATCTCAGCATGTTTCAACTACTCACCGAACATCCTCTTCCTTATGAATGCTGTCTAGATGTTGAACATTTCTTTTTTTAATGTACACACAAAAAGTAGACTTTTTTCTCATTATCTTTGTAAGATATACATTACCAAGTACTTCATTTGTGTGCATCATTGCTTCTTGGATCCCGTACTTCCTCTCTTGGTTCACTTTTCATCTCATGGAATTTCATGTCTATTAGTTCTTTCTGTGAGAATCTGTAGGTGGTAAACTCATTTAATCTTTGTTTGTCCGACAATTTATTTTGCCTTAATTTGTAAATAATAGTTTCACTGGGTGTAAAATTTTAGGTTGTCCATTTTTTCCAACAGCACTTTGAAGATATTTCTTCATTGTCTCCTCAAATCTATCATTGTTAAAATGTCTGATGTCATACTAATTATCATCTTGTATAGATTTACTGTTTTTTTCCAGTACCCTTTAATATTTTATCCTTATTCTTGATATCCAATGTTTTATTACACTGATGTTGTATATGCACAAGTCATTTATGTGTGGATTTATTTTTACTGATTCAGTGTACACCTTTAACCTAAGAGCCAATGGCTTTTTTCAACTTAAAAATTCTCATCAATATACAAATGCTCTTCAACTTACAGTGGGGTTATGTCCCAATAAAGTTTCAGAATGAGTTTATTGAGATATAACCCCATTGCAAATTAAGGAGCATATTGCTTTTTCCCCATCATAATGTAAAAAAATTCATAAGTTGAAATATCATAAGTCAAGGATTATCTGTATCTTCAAATATGACAATCCACCATTGAATCAATTATTGACTTTTTCTGGAACTCTCATTATATGATTATTAGAGCTTTTTGAACTCCCTTCTGTGACTCCTCACTTCTCTTTCATATTTTTTGTTTCTTTTTCACTCTGTAGTACTTTCTGGTGATATTTCCAGTTCATCAATTTTCTCTTCAATTGTGTTTGGTCTAGAGTTTCCATTCAATTTGATCTATTGAATTTTTAGATTTTATTTATCATTGTTCTTATTTCTAGGATTTCAAGTTGATTCTTTTCCATATTCACCTAGTGATCTTTTATTTCTGCCTTTTTAAAATTATTTTATTCATCTTTTAAATAAGTTTTCTTTCCTTGATATCTTTGACCATCCAAAGAAGTAATGGCTCAATACAATAGCAGCTATTTTTGATTATATAGCAGCCCCAGGCAGGTGAACAGCTGTCCTCAGAAGAGTCATTGAGGCCAAGATAGACAGATCACCTGAGGTCAGGAGTTTGAGACCAGTCTGGCCAATATGGTAAAACCCCATCCCTATTAAAAAAAATACAAAAATTAGGCAGGCATGGTGCCATCCACCTGTAGTCCCAGCTACTTGGGAGGCTGAGGCAGGAGAATCGCTTGAACCTGGGAGGCAGAGGTTGCAGTGAGCCGAGACTGCGCCACTGCACTCCAGCCTGAGCAACAAGAGTCAGACTCTATCTCAAAAACAAAACAAAACAAAACAAAAAACACTTTTAGTTTATAGGCTCCTACTGAGTGGAAATCTCTCTCTTTCTCTTTCTCTCCCCTCTTCTCTCTCTCTCTTTCTCTCCCCCTCCCTCCTCTCACCTCTCTCCTCTCCTTCTTCCTCTTTCCTCTCCTCTTTCTCCACTTACCCCACCTTGCCTAGCAGTTTGCTGGTCACCTCCACCTGCCCCTCTCTCAGATCTCCCAGTCTTGAACCAAATCTTATATTGATGGCTTAGGAATTCCATGTTGTGGTGAGTGAGATACCTCAGATTCTGCCTTTGACACAGCAGGCAGCTTGGCTCAAGTCCTAGCTATAGGGCTGGATCTCCTTTCTCCAGCCCTCTTGGGTAGTTGCATAAGCCAGAGGCCCTGAAACAGAATATGCAGCCAGCAGTAACTTTTTCCAGCCTCCTTTGCAGGGAGAGCCCAATCCCATTGCCTAGGTGCATGTAATGAGCCTGGCCCAGGACCACTGGCCCATGTGAAGTACATTTAGTGCCCATGACTTTGCAGCATATAAACTCTCATCCACGGTGCCTGTTTCAGGACCTAAATCCAAAAGTCCTGTGACAGCACATCCCCGAGTTGTGCTTCTGTTACACTTCTGGTCCGAACAAATTTTGTCTTGATTTTTAATGTGGATATGATCTGTTGTCTTCTCTTTATATGTTATCTATCACTGATACGTGATTTTTTTTTTGAAGATTTATGGTGGGAATAATGAACTTACAACACCATCTGGATCCTGGTGAAACACAAAACCAAGAGTCATTGTTGGGAGGAGTAGAAAAAGTAGATGGAAATTAACTGAAACTGGCAAGAAGTGAGAGGGACCAGTGGCCCTCCCTGTCAGCTGCTCTGTGTAATTCAATGCCCTGCATCCATAGAGAAGAGATACAGGTAGCATGGTGCCTTCACCCATAAATCAAAGGCTTCTCCACAACTCACAGATGTCTCCGTGTAAGGGCAGGGAGTAGAGTCTTTATACAAAGATCCCTGGGTCCCAGGAAAAAATAAGTTGTAGTTATTCTCACTCCTATAAACTTCCTTGACAATCAACGTGCTGTATAAAGTAGCAGCATAGCACAGTGTGGTGGTAGAGGGTGTGAGTACTGGGGCCAGAGAACCTAGGTTCAAGCCTCGTCTCTGCCACTTTGACCTGCAAGACCTTGGGCAGGTTGGTGAACCTCTCTGAGCCTCAGCTCTCTCATCTACAAAACTAGGGTAATAATAGTATCTTCCTAAAAGTTGTATTTGTTTTAAATGAACAAGTATGTATAAAGTACCTGGTCTATAGCATGTGCTATGTAAATATTTGTTAAATTAAAACATACACATAAAGCTGAGCATGGTGGCTCATGCCTGTAATCCCAGTACTTTGGGAGGCCAAGGCAGGCAGATTGCTTGAGCCCAGGAGTTCGAGACGAGCCTGGGCAACATGGCGAATCCCTGTCTCTCCAAAAAAATACAGAAATTAGCCGGGTGTGGTGGTGTGTGCCTGTGTAGTCCAGCTGCTTGGGAGGCTGAGGTGGGATAATCACCTGAGCCTGGGGAGGCTGAGGCTGCAGTGAGCCATGATCATGCCACTGCACTCCAGCCTGGGTAACAGAGCAAGACTCTGTCCTTAAATAAATTAAATTAAATTAAATTAAATTAAATTAAAATACATGAATTAAGATGCAGGACTTTACACCACTACTTGGCCATCCCATCCACTGTCAGGGCCACCCCATCACTGATGACTAATTCAAATCTCCATCTCCAGCCTAGGCTCTCTCCAGACCCCTAGCTGTTTATTCCCAGCTATGGCCTATGGGTCGTCTCTACTGGGATGTCCCACCGACTCCTCAAACACAGTAAGCCCAAACTAAAGCACCTTGTCCTGTGTTCCCTCCTCAGTGTCAGCAGCATCTTCCATACCGAAAGAGACTCACAGTCCTCCTCAATCCTGCATTCCATGTCACTCCCCACTCCCCCGCCTCCTTCTCTCCAGTGTGCAAACCACCTCCTTCTAATACACCCAACCTTCGCTAGTCTTCCTCCTTCACACTCATCCTCTGCTCTCCACCATCCTATTACTTACTGTTAGGTCCTGGCCTTCTGCAAGTGTCACAAGAACTGTGGTTTTGTATCCGGTCTCTGGGTATCTAATTCTGCCATTCCTCCACCATCCCTCCACCCTGCTGTCAAGAGCAGTGTTGTATTACAAGCCTGATTACCTCTCTATTCTTAAAACCCTTCAGTTGCCCTCAGAGCAAAGCCCAACCTCAGGATTCTGTGATCTGGACCCTCTTGCCTGGCAGATGTGCCCTCCCTCTGTGGCAGCCACACCTGGACCCCAGATGCTTCTTCTCCCTGGAATGCCCTTCTCCACTCACTCTCGATGTACCTGGTGAAAACCTGTGCCACTTGCAAGACTCAAATCAAGGGTCACCGCCTTTTAAAAACTTTCTTGACTTTGTTATGTTTTTGGCTCCATTCTATCCTGTACAGACTTTTATCATAGACTTTATTTAACTTATTTGTTCACACAACCTGACTCTGAGCTCCTGGGAGGCACAGGCTGGGTCTTCTTCACCTGAATCTTTGTATCCCCAGCACCTAGAACAGCATCTAGAATACCATGGGCTGTCAGTTTATGACAAAGGAACATCATGAAAGGCCTCAGCTGAGTGTCCATTCTGACAGAGGAAGGGCTAAGATCTTGGGATAGAAACCAGACTGCTTGGGATGGATGCAGATGGGGAGGGGCAGGGCTTAGCAGTAACATGCTTTGTACAGAATTGAATTCTTCAAGTCATAAGGCCTTAAGCAAAAGATTGATACATTTGATAACGTAAAAGGCAAAAAATGTTAACCAGAAAAAACTACCCTAAAAACAAAGTAGGTGAAATATTTGCAATTCATATCACAAAATCATATTGTAATTTTCTCAATATACAAAGAGCTCTTACAAATCAGTAAGAAAAAAATCATACATGCAAGAAAGGTAGAGTATATGAATAGGCTTTCACAGAAAACATAATGTTTTTTGTTTTTTTTTTTTTGAGACAGGATCTCACTGTCACCCAACCTGGAGTGTAGTGGCATGATCTCGGCTTACTGCAGCCTCGGCCTCCCAAGCTCAAGCTGTCCTCCCATCCCAGCTCCCTATCCCCTGAGTAGCTGGGACCACAGGCAAGCACCACCATGCCCAGCTAATTTTGTTTATTTTTTGTAGAGACGGGGCCTCACTATGTTGCCCACGCTGGTTTGAACTCCTGTCCTCAAGTGATCCTCCCACCTCAGCCTCTTAAAATGTTGGGATTACAGGTTTAAGTCACTGCACCTGGTCAAAAATGATGTTTTAACCACATGAAAACATGTTTTACTTTATTTATGATTAAATAAATGCAAATCCAAACAACAACGAGTACCAATTTTCAGAATGGAAAAAATGTGTAAGTCTGGTAATATTAATACATCATGTTGGCCCAGGTGGCCCAGGTATGGAGGAGCCTGCATTCATCAATGCTTTGGTGAAAGTGGAACTTTTTGCAGCATTTCCATAGAGAAATTTGTCAATGTCTTTAACATTTTGAATTCACATACATTTAATCCAAATAATTGTATGGGGAAGGGAACAGGGAGGGGGTTGAGATAGGGAAAAGCTGGGCTGTGATTTCAGAATATATTTATTCTGCCATGACTTCAGCCCTGGGCTCTGCTCCAGAATTCTTGTCTGAATAGTTGCTGTTCACGGAGGCTGTTTATATTACTGGTTCTTTTCTCCGCAGTCAGACATTTTTCCTTGGCTCTAGCGCCAAGGAGTTGTGCTTCCCATCATTAGAAAGATGATGCAGGAGGTTTGCCTTCAGTTTGACATGCTTGTTGGGATGAGAGCTGTTTGTTTTCAATAACAGGAATGTGTTTGTACAGCTCTTTAGGTGAGCACTGTTACTGCTAACCCAACATCCATTCTCCCTTCTGTTTTTTCTTAGAGAACTTTGTTTTTTAGATGTCTACCTCTCCTATACACAGCCCAAGTATCCCAAAGAAAGATGACCCCACCCCAGCTCCAGAGGCAGCTTTGATTTGTTGGTCTAAATAAAGGTTTTTGCATCCCCCTTTCAGTGACTGGATCAGACATGGCTGTGAAAGCTGGCAAGAAACAAGAGGATGCTACTATCAAGGGAGGACAGGATGTTGGGAGGGGAAGACTACAGCAATGGGAAATTGATTACACATTGGGGATTAGTCAAGTGAACAAATAGGATGAGAATTATGGTAGCCAAGTTTGTCACTCTTGGAGTAGGGAATCACAAACATGGAAAGAGAGAAACTAGTTTGACCCTGTGGTGTGTTGGAATTGGAGACATTGGTGTGAAGTCATGGATTTCAATATATAGATTGATCAATGTAGAAATAGACATATATGTAAATGCAGGTATATATAACAGCATAGAGTCCCTAGCTCTGTTCACCGAGAGACTCTAGAAGCAATGACAACCCAGTAGCAATAAGAATACTTAGTATCCAAATTTTGGCTTCCAAATATCTTTGTCCACTAAATGGAGCTAGGACTACTTACCAAAAAAAATGGCTGGTTCCATGATTTGAGCAAGGAAAGGGCAAAATGAGTCTGGAGCATCTTATTCTACCAGAAAGTAAGATGTGCCCAAAGAATTAGGAGACATTTCAAAAGGACACAGAGTCCAGCTTAAAGGGGTTCCCACCAGTCAAATAAAGGAGAATCTCAGTATCAAAATAAATAACAGCAGTTAGAGATCATAACCCATTAAATGAATTAGGAATTCATGAGTCCATACTAATATATAGATAAATTAAGACATTAAATGTTTGATAAGAAGGTATATATTCACAGGGTCTCAAAGTACCTTCAAACAACTTAATAATTACAAAGGAAAAGTAAGTTAACTACAGTGAAGAAGCCTGGCAGATACTGCTTGAATTACGTGGTCAAAACTAACATCTCCCATAATGAAACAAATCAAAATCATGTGCCAGGTGATAAGATGCAATGAAACAAACACCACATTACTTTTTGTGATATTCCTGCCACAGATGCAAAACTTAAATCCAATCATAAGGAAACATCAGATAAACCCAAACCAGTGGACCTTCAATAAAATAACTGGGCTATAGTCTTTTCAAATATCAGGGTCATGAAAGTCAGACATCCTTTACAAGGACATTATCAGTACAAGTGGCAAAACTGGAATGGAAGGCCGGGTGCAGTGGCTCACGCCTGTAATCCCAGTACTTTGGGAGGCTGAAGCGGGTGGATCACCTGAGGTCAGGAGTTTGAGACCAGCCTGGCCAACATGGTGAAACCTTGGCTCTACTAAAAACACAAAAATTAGCCGGACATGGTAGCATATGCCTGTAATCCCAGTTACTAGGGAGGCTGAGGCAGGAGAATCACTTGAACCCAGGAGGTGGAAGTTGCAGTGAGCTGAGACTGCACCATTGCACTCCAGCCTGGGTGACACAGTGAGACTTCATCTAAAAAAACAAACAAACAAACAAACAAAAAACCTTGAATGGTGTCTGTGGTTTAGAATTTTGGTTTTGTAGGAGAATGTCTTTGTTCTATAGGAAATATACACTAAATTATCCTGGTGCACAGAATTTCATGTCAGCAAATTACTCCCAAATAATTCAGAGAAATAACTTTTTTGTACTGTTCTTGAAGCTTTCCTTTAAATTTGAGATAGTTTCCCAAAAAATAGAAAGAAAATAAAACAAATGGAAAGAAATATTCTTAAGATACAAGGAGACTATTACTATTACTGAAAACTTCTAGAAAAGTCTTTTTTCCTTCTCTGAAGACTTCCTGAATGAAACTTTTTTCCTCCTCTGGATAATACCAGGCATTGAGATGAGACCCCAAAAATCATGTGATCGTCTCACTGCCAGCCTGAGAAGAAGGCAGAGTGAAGAGGATCACCGGGAAAGATCTGGGGCCACTGGTTCGAGCCCGTCCTGATTCCTCCGGACTGTCAGCCACAGGAGTGATTAAAATTCCTTGTTGTTTAAGCTTGTCATGTTGGGTTTTCAATTATTCGCCACAAAAGACATCCTGACTTACACATAATCATTGAGGAAGGATTCCAGTGTCCTCTGACAGTGAACTGCAGCCTCATTGTGACACGGGTTCTCCATCTATAAAACCCTTATGTAGTAATCTCCCTCCTAGGTAATAATGGGTCCTTGTTATGACATGGACGATGGGTAAACAAGCACAGTGTAACCTCTTGAGCACCTCCACGGTGACTTTCAGATTCCAAGTAGAAAGCATTCCAGAATGTGAAGGACTACGCTGAGCTTATCACACAGGGGCATTGCAGTACGGAGCCATCTAGCAACCAAGTTGAACTCAGCCCAAGATCATTTTCACCAGTCTGCAACAAATGTCCCCAGGCCTTCCCTTTCTACCTAAAAACCTTATTTGATTCTATTTAAATGTCTGTTAACTTTACTCTTCTGATTGAATCTTATCACTCTCTTCTCAGAAACCTTGAATAACTCACCCATACTTGAGAGATAGTCTTTTACCTTATCATGGCACTCAGGGACCTCCCTGGCAGATCCTAAACCATCCTTCACATCTGTCTTCTCCATCTCAGTGCACTTTATTCTCCAGGAACACTGTGGAGATGGGAGTTACAAATATGGAAAGTGAGGCCGGGCACAGTGGCTCATCCCTGTAATCCCAGTACTTTGGGAGGCCAAGGCAGGTGAATCACCTGAGATCAGGAGCTCGAGACCAGCCTGTAATCCCAGCTACTCAGGAGGCTGAGGCAGGAGAATCGCTTGAACCTGGGAGGTAGAGGTTGCAGTGAGCCGAGATCGCGCCATTGTATGATTGTTGCCTGGGCAACGGAGTGAGACTCTCTCTCTCTCTCTCTCTCTCTCTCTCTCTCTCTCTATATATATATATATATATATATATATATTTATTTATATTTATATATGGAAAGTGAGAAAACTAAACTGAACCCAGAGGTGCTGTTTGGAATTGAAGACACTGGTGTAAAATCATAGATTTGAATCTATATAGATAGCTATGGGAATCTATGTAGGCAGGTTCCTGATATAAATCTAGGTATGTTCCGGATGTAAATCTAGCTGATGTAAATCAGGAACATTCCTGGATGGATTCCGTGTCCACTGAGAAGCAGAAGCAACAATACCCCAGTATCAATGCAAACGCCTAGTTGCTGGAAATATCATGAAGTTTTACATCTTTATGCCCATGTATACCTAATCCTACAGTTTTCTACATTAAAACACCTCGGCTACGCTCTGCCTACCAAAATTCCATTGAAGTGAAATTATAAAATGTAAAGCACCAAATACATGTCATCAACAATTTTTTATCCCTGACTCTCAATCAAAGTCTGGCTCAAATAGTCTCTCTCCTGTGACACTTCGTTGGGTATATGCAAGCAGAATTCATGTCTCTTACCTCTATGCCCATGAACCATTTCCTGTGAACCTCTAGAGAGCATCAGTGCATCCTTCTTTGTGTTGATGATGGCTGTTTACAAGTTCGGCTCTCCAACATCTCATGGATTTTTGTGGGAGGATCTGACTCTGTTTCTCTTTGTCTTCCTAGCCCCTGGAAAATATTAGGTGTTCGATAAAGGCATTTTGAATTAGAGGGAGTCTTTCTCCACAAAATAGACTGGAGCTCACTGGCCTGCCTTCAGAGCCAAGCCTTGGCCTCATTTGCACTGAACTCTGCCCAAGGAAGCTGACCATTCATAGGGAATCCAGGACAAAACCACCAGGGCCCTTTGTTCCAGTCCTATTTCTATAGACTATTTCACTTTGCTGAACAAGAGGACGTCTTCAGAGAGCTGACATGCCTGCTTGCCAGGTCTTTCACAGAAATGTTTTATTTGATGCTTTGCTTTTGCTGCAGAGTAAGTCTCTCTCCACTTTGCAGCCAAAAGTACTGGACACATGAAACGAATGTTCCTGTTTTGATAACAGCTCCCTTAGAGCTTGGCCGTACTGGGCTGGGCAAGGAAATGACCACATTCTGGCTCCCAGGGAAGGCTGTGGAACTCCAAATATGTGGGACTGAGGGAACCTCCTGCCCAGGAAGAAAGCTGTTGTCAGATGGAGATGAAAATCCCAGTGTTGTTGGCACAGGGGGGGTTCTTCATTAACTGTGCAATCAGCAAAGAGCAGTAGAGAGATGCTTTGCAGCCCAAAGATCTTAGATGGTGAGAGGCAATGGGCAATCTTCCCACCGGGGTCCCATCTGACCTCCGTGATGGCCTCCATTCATTTCCTATGGCTACCAGAACAAACCCCCACACATTCAGTGGCTTAAAACAACACCTTACGTATTATCTCACAGTTTTGTGGCTCAGAAGTCTGGGTACAGTGTGGTTCAACTGGGTCTTCTTTTTACTTTTATTTTTATTTTATTTGTTTAGAGATAGTGTCTTGCTTGCTGTGTCGCCCAGGCTGGAGCAGAAGTGGCACAATCATAGCTTGTTGTGAAACCACCATTGCAAAATTATAACTGAGACAGTGAAAGAGATCTGACCTAACCAACTCCATCTTGCTTCTAACCTCCAAGCTGTCCTTGTTCATTCCTGGGTGTAGGCCAAAGTAACTTTGGAAGGAACTTAGTTTGTAGTTTATAGTTTAAAACAGCCCTTTCCCAAAACAAACCTTCTTCTTGCCTGGGGACTAGACTGACTTTGTAGGACTAACAAATTAGCTACAAGATTAGAAATTATGATTTAAGAGTCATGTAACTGGAGGCTACAAGATCCTGACCCTCCCCAAATTGCTCCTGGGGATAACATCACTATTGTAAAAACTACGATCAGTGCTTGAGATATTTTGCAGACCTTGAACTTGATGGATCCACTGGCACCACTCAGACTGATAAACTGGCTCATCTGATCTTGTGGCCCCACCCAGGAACTGACTCAGTGCAAGAGGACAGCTTCGACTCCCTATTATTTCATCTCTGACCTTACTAATCAGCACTCCTGACTCACCGGCCCCCACCCATCAAATTATCCTTAAAAACTCTGATTCCCGAGTGCGCGAGGAGACTGATTTGAGTAATCATAAAACTCTGGTCTCCTGCACAGCTGGCTCTGCGTGAATTACTCTATTGCAATTCTCCTGTCTTGATAAATCAGCTTTGTCTAAGCAGCAGGCAAGGTGAACCTGCTGGGCAGTTACAATTGCAGGCTTAAACTCCCAGGCTACCACCTCAGCCTACCTGAGTAGCTGGGACTACAGGCAGGCATCACCACACCTGGCTAATTTTTGTCTGTTTTTTTTTTTTGTAGAGATGGGATCTCACTATATTGCCCAAGCTGGTCTCAAACTCCTGGGCTCAAGTGATCCTCCCACCTCAGCATTTCAAAGTGCTAGGGTTACAAGTGGGAACCACCACACTCAGAGTGGGTCCTCTTTAGAGTTTCATGGGGTGAAATCAACAATCCTTAGTGGGGGCTCCAGAGAAGAATCTGCTTCCAAACTCACCCAGAAGCCTGGCCAAATCCAGTTAGTTGCCTGTGCTTGCCAGTTGAGGGCCGTCCTCAGTTCCTAGAGGCCTCTCCTGAATCCTTGCACAAGGCTCCTACTTCTCAGAGCCAGCAATGGCACACTGAATCCCTTCTCAGAAGTGCACATTGAATCTCCTCGACTTCCCCTCTGCTGCATCTCTGACTCCACCCAGAGTTTCCTGCTTTTAAGAGCTCAGATGATTGAATTGAGCCCACCTGGAGAGTCTCCCTATCTTAAGGTCAGTAATCCACTTACATCTGCAAACTCCCTTTGGCCACGTAAGGTAACATGTTCCCAAGTTCCAGGCATTATGGCGTGGACTTCGCTGGGGGACCATATTGGACCTATGACAAGACCCTACATTTTCATTACAAAAGTAGGACTCCACCTGGCGTGAGTATAATTGGGCTTTTTCTTGGGAGAGTACAGCTGGTCTTTGTTTTGCAATTTGCAGAAAAATAGTTTTAAATCTCCAAATATAGAAAATCTAGGTCTTTGAGCATGTTTCCGAGACACATTACTGTTTATCCTTACGCTTACGAGATTGTACCCACAGCCAATCCCTGACATCTGGGAACTGCCAAGAGGGACAGACAGATCCAGAGAGCCCAGGAATGATGTCCAAGAGGCCCCTCAGGGCTGGGTGAGAGACCAGTATTAGAATATACAGAGCCAGGCATGGCAGGTCATGGCTGTAATCCCAGCACTTTGTGAGGCCAAGGCAGGAGGATTGCTTGAGTCCAGGAGTTTGAGATCAGCCTGGGTAACATAGCAAGACTTTGAATCTAAAAAACAAAACAAAACAACAACAACAATAAAAACAAACAAAAAAAACCAGCATCAGTTATTAAAGGATGTGCACTTAAAGGTAGGTCCAAAACATGCTGCAATTCCCATTGTTTGATGGCATAGCCAACACTCAGGGTCCAGGATCCTATCTAAGAGAAGCTGGAAAAACTGACGATGGGTACAAGTTCTAATAGAAGCAACCAGCCTCCATTATCAGAACTGGGGAGACCTACTTGCAGGTATTTGGTACAGCCAAGGGAAACTGAGATTCAAGAAAGGAAATCCATTTTCTGGAAGAGCTGGGGTAGCAAGCAGGGACTATATAATAAGGAATAAATGCAGAAAGTGGGTTTCTATGTCAAAGCAGGTCCAAAAATGAGATCAGCTACATAAGAATAGGTAGGCCCTATAGTGGCCCTGCTTGGGGGTTGAATCAGATCCACTGGGCTCTGGGACAAAGTCAAAACTTTAGGGAGTGGGAAAGAGGCCACTTTTATGTCCTGTTCAAGGCGCGGTAGATATAACTGTGTGCAAATCACATCCCTGCCTTCAGGGATCATACAGTCTAGGAGGCAGTTATTCTACCACGTGGCAGGGCTGTGGCAGCACACAGGAAGAATGAGAAAGGCTTCTAGAAGTGGTTCTGCGTAAAGACCTAATGATCAAGGAGAAGTTAGGTTAGTGAATACATAGTCTCCAGCAAAGATGGGGCAAGACCTAGAATGGGAAGAGAACATGGCATTTTAGGAGTTTAGCAAGTAGTTTATCAAGAACATGGTGTATGTAATATGAAGTCCACTTTCCTCCCACTAAAATCTCACTGTCCAATGTTTCATTTTCACTTCGAGCATTTGGACAGTGTTTTAATGCTGTTATTGCAGTGAGAATGTCTGGAATTGGCAAGAAATGTCTCCCTCCTTCTCCCCTGTTCTTCTCCCAATACCCATGACCCTCACCCCAAATGTCAGGATTCAAGACTAACCAATTGGCACAAAATTTTATTTCAGCACTAAAAGAGTTGGAGCCAAGACTGCTCCTGCAGTGCCTCTTCTATTTGCTGAGGTCCAGCTCACTTCTTGGCCCCCTGGTGGCCTTGGGTGCCATCATGACTGGCACTCTTCTGGGGTTCATAGTCATCCATTTCGAAATGAATCTTGGACCAGAAGGACACACTTCTCTGTTTCTCAGAAATGACTTCTGGCCAGAAAGACATGTGCTTTATTTTTTCCACTGAATGTTTATGCTACCTACTCTCTACGCTGTCTACTCGATCTGTCTAGTCATGGACCCTGCTCAATCTGAATGGTCAAGACAATCACTCCATTCAACAAGCATGGTCAAAACCATAAAGCTATGCATTGTATTACACCACGTCAGGAATGCTAATTGGCTGAAATTTTGTTGGGCCAGAATATGAAGATAAACTAGAATACTTGAGAGTTAACCATCTACTTCAGTTCAGTAAAGTTCATTATTGAAGAGAAATGTTGTTCTAATGCGGTGCCTTCTGTTTCGTGTCTGTTTTTTAATGTTGAGTCAAGAGAATCCTACTTGGCAAGTAATTATCATGCTCTGCTTTCTCTACATAACATTCAAACATCCCCTTGTAAATGCAGCAAATACCTCCATCCGAATTTTTAGCATGCTGGGAATTGTCTATGGCTTGAGCCCAACCAAGTTTCGCTAATAGCACACGTAACCAAAAGCAAGCGGGAGTGAAGCGGTGGCTTCACCAAGGGGCACTAACTCTGAAAGGTCTGTCTGCTCCAGCTGGTTTCTCCTCCTTCCTGGGTACAGTCCCAAGAATAGAGGTACTAGAAATCCGTGGAACTGCTGTAACTAAGCCTCTAAACTAGTCTGGGTTCTCCAGAGAAACAGAACTAGTAGGATATATATATAGAGAGAGAGGGTACAAGGGAAGGTTTATTTTAAGGAAATGGCTCACACGATTATGGAGGCTGGCTAACCCAAAATCTGCAGGGTGGCCTGTAGGCTGGAGACCCAGGAGAGCCGATGCTGCAGTTCAGTTTCAAAGGTCATCAGGCTGAGAACCCAGGAAAGAGCCAATGCCTCAATTTGAGTCCAAAGGCTGTCTGCTGGCAGAATTTCCTCCTGCTTGGGGAAGGTCAGTCTTTTGTCCTATTCAGACCTTCAACTGATTGTATGAGGCCCACCCATACTGTGGAGGGTGATCTGCTTTACTCAAAGTCGGCTTTACTCAAACTGACTTAAATGTTAATCTCATCCAAAACACTCTCATAGAAACATCCAGAATAATGCTTGACCACATTCCTCGGCCATGACCCAGCCACACTGACACATAAAATTAACCATCACAGCCTCTAATTAGGACATTCTCCCTTTCCTTCTCTGACAAAGGCCCCAGGACCTTCGTAGCTTTCCTCTCCTTTCTGTGGCTGTCCCACCTCTTGCTCCCCTGGGTTCTTCCGTCCCAAACCTGGCTGAAGAGAGAACTCAACCTCCCTACCTCGTAACACTGAAGACGAGCAGGTGTACAGGCCCATTCTGTCTGCAAGGTTTTCTACTAATCATGACCAGAAACACAGTATAATAGCAACTAAAAATGGGGAGGTTCCAGGGTTAGACAATCACACTGTGCTCTTCCCACTTGTTCTGTCTCCCTTTTTGACATTGTAACTGGACATTTTGGGCTTCTATTATCTATGCATGTCCTTGAAGGTTGATCTTAACTGACCATGGTTCTCTGAACACGGCAAGTTCCAACAGGGCAAAACAGAAGCCAGCGCGAAGGCCTTTCATCTACAGAGGTGCTTTGCATTTCTGAGGAAACTTCCAGCTGCTCCCGCTGGCTCGGTTCTTGCAGGGACATTCCCTTAGGACACATTCTCCCTGGAGGCTTATCCTAGAGAGGAATTTATAAAATCTTTAGAACATTGTGTATAACCATTTCAAAGAACTTAGGTTTTTAACTTGGCAGAAAACAAACGGTTAATCCTTTCTCCTCCTCTACCCCTCACTTTATAACAGTAAAGTCAAGAATTCCACCTTTTCTGAAAAAGAACGCAGTGGCTCTGTGCTGAGGCCATCAGCACTGCCCACTGTCCCGCCCTCTCTCCCTCCCAGATCCAGTGCCTGCCATGTTCCTTGTCCCCATCCGTTCTTGGGCTCACCTTCCAGCCCTTTCCACAGCCAAGCCAGGTGGACAAAACTGTGGCATGTTGCAGCTTTTTCTCACCTCTTCTCAATTATTTATACTCTTTTCCGACTTTTACTATTATTATATTACTGGGGGAAAAAAGGATGTAGTATCTTAAGTATGGTAGAAACCATCGGAAGAGGCCGTGATATGAAAATGTTTGCTGAGTGTGTGTTTAATTCCTGTCCTGGCTGTGCTTTCTTTTCCATCATCTCAGAGATGAGTTGAGAACCTCACCTGGTTGCCTCCTCATGGTCCTCCATCCTATCTGCTCTCTCTACCCCTCAGTCCACCCTGCACATGGCTCTCAGGTTACTCTTCTCCCAAAGCATCCCCTTGAGAGATATTTTCCCACTCAAGCATTTCAATGGGTCCCCAGTCCCTACACAAGACCTTCCACAATCTGATCATAATCTGCCTTTCTCAACAGATTCACTCACTCTCTCATTCACTCATTCATTCAAATACATCTATATGGAGCACTTGCTAGGTGCCAGGCCCTGGAGACCCAGGTCAACAGTAAGCTAGGGTAGACCCAGTCTCTGCCCTCAAGGGCTCACAGCCTGGCTAGGAAGATGGAGGCACCCATAAATCATTTCGATGAAATGTGATGATGATGATGATGATGATGATGATGATGATGATGACGACGACGATGACAACGATGACGAAAAGGAAAGATGGCACTCGGATCTTCTCCCCATTTGTGTGGGTGAACTCTTTGCACTTGGCTGGTTTCCTCATCAAACACTGAAAACGCAACACATTCTCTCCTCAGGGCATTTGCTCAACCATCCCTCTCCCCCCGTGGTTCCTCTCCCCACGTGCACACCCATCTGTCCTGCAAGGCCCAGGTCCTGTCCTGCCTTCTCTGTTGAGTTTTTTCTCATCCACAAAGCCCACAAAGAACTCTCATTTCCACGCACCCACAAACACTCATAATGAGCCCAAAGCAGGGTCACGCAAGAACTTCTAGGCCCCACAAATGCAGCATCCTACATTCCACTTTGTCACAAGAGGAATCCATGTCCAAGTACTCCCAGCCCACATTTGGGGGTAGCAAGAGATCACATATCCCCACTCGGCCCTCACCCAGCCCTCAGAGCTGCAGGCACTGCACACGTGCTACCTGCCTCTTCACAGCCACACTGCGGATATTTGTCACTGTCACTGCTGCTTTGTGGGGGAAAACATGAGGCTGCGAGAGGTGCAGTACAGTGCATGAGTGTCCTGGTGTTGTCCGGCCACCTGCAGGATGTGACCAGGCCTATCTCCTGCAGGCTTCAAAGCTTTCCTCCCACACTGCCCCCTCACCCAGCCCCCCACCCCCAGGTCAGGAGCTGGTTCCCCATCAGGGAGGAGCACCATGGATATTCCAAGAACCCCTGACTTGCTGACTTTCTAGAGAAGCCACCACTTTACTGCAGTTATCCCCCCAGGTCTGAGCTGCAAACAATGCCGCATGTCAGCACATGAAGGCTCTGGACCCAACTCAGGACCCCCAGCCCATCAGTCACACACCTGTGATCAGCCTTGTTATCTGTCTTCCTTCAGAGGTGCAGTGTCCAGTGGAAGGTGGACCGCAAGACACAGGGACCCCAGAGAACAAAAGCAGTGGCACGGTGGGTGCATGCTGGCCTGGGAGGTGGGCTGGGCCTTAGATTCTAGCCCTATCTCATCCACAAGGATTCAGAGCTATCACTTACTGTGGCTTATGTGTCCATTGTGAGCTAAATTCTTCACATGCTGTGTCTTGTTAACTCCTCTAGTCACCAGATTCTGGTGTGCAACAAGGGAGGGAGCTCAGCCAGTAACACCCATTGACTGGGTGCCACACACAAGCATTTCTCAGTTCTCTACAGAGTCCTTGTGTCAGCTGGCAAGTGCCTGCACTGCTCCAGCTAAAGGGCGAAGAAAATACACATCACTGAAGGCGAAGACCTGTTCAGGTGAGAAAGGATTCCAAACCACGACACAGGAATTCCGTCACTCTGCCCTTCCTAAAAATATGCAACATAGCATGACCATCTGCACTCTCTTTGTTCTCCACGAGCTGCTAGAGCTTCCCAGTTGGTTCCATACCACCTCCATTATTCTACCAGGCCCTGGAGGATGTGTGGCCTACACCCTGTGTCTACACGTAGGCACATATGTGCACAAACACATGTGCACACCCACTCTTACTTTTCTTATCTCAGATTCGCAAAATGAGAGTGCTGCAGGAGTCATTAAAGAATCTCCAACGGGCAATAACAAAACATCCTTCCATATCAATAAGTGTTTCCCCATGACACTAATCCATTTGTAAAAATAAAATTGGGAGGTAGAGCTGGCCTGTCAATTCTAAGGTTGCCTCTCTCCCCGCCCTTCTGATCCCAAATGGCTTAGGCTTCCTGGTAATGCTTTGGAAACGACTTTTCCCTCTCATCAGTCTATACTAGCCCTCCCCAGGAGGCCAGCTCACCCGTGGGAGGTGGGGAAGCCATCTCCCACCCTGCTACCTTCAAATCCACAATTTCTTTTGGATGGAGTGACTTCTCGAGTCCCTTGGATGTCTTCCCAGAGATGGTTCCTGCATATCCTTAGTGGGGAGATTGGCACAAAGCATCAGCAGTCCCAGGAGACCCTAAGCCCTCCTTTATCTCTAGGGGATAAAGACCTTCTACTGGCTTTATGGACTTGGAGACCTCTCCCAATCTCAGTTCAAGGTATCTTTGGCAATTACCACTTTCAACTAACCTTCTTGAAAGTTCTCTCACCCTCATCTCTCTTACATCCCATTCTCATTCCTGTTTCTTTTCTTTCTCAGGATAATGTAGCAGTTAAAAGCCAGGGCTTGGGGTCAGGCTCAGTGGCTTCCGCCTGTAATCCCAACACTTTGGGGGGCCAAGATGGGAGAATTGCTCGAGGTTAGGAGTTCGAGACCAGTCTGGTCAACATAGCGAGACCCCATCTTGATCAAAATAAATAAATAAATATATTTTTTAAAAAAGACCAGAGCTTTGTGGTTAGCCTGCCTGGACTCCAGCCCTCTGTCACCCACTAGCTTTGAGATTTACCCACTCTGGGTATCCGTTTCCTTTCTGGTAAATGGGAATAGGATAACACCTGATCAAGTGGAGTAGAGATTAAATGAGATAATGCAGGCAAAATGCCTAGCAGAGTGACTGACATACACAAAGAGCTCTGTAGGGATTATTTATTATCCTTTCTCATGCAGACTCACAGGCATTCATGTTCACAATGCTTCTCCCCCCTGCCATTACAGGTTTTAGCAGCAAAGAGAAAATGTGTAACAGAGGCCTATTCAACAAGCCAGTTAACTTCTTGGAATCACTTAAAACCAGAAAGATGGGTGTCCTCATAAAACATAGGACTGGCCCAGTCCTAAAGGTGAAGCTAAACATGGCTTGGCTGTGGGAACTGTAGGGCTGAATGGACAGAGCTGAAAACCAGATTTCTTCATCTACAGACTGACAAAATTGTCTATGATCCTTTGATTCTGGCTCATGCCATCTTCTTTTTCCTTCTTCCTAAGCATGGACCTTTGCCCAATACCATCTTCTCTGTTTCCTGCTTCACACTCTTCCCTCTGGGGACAATCCACGTCCAGGGCTCCCTTCTAGCCCTTGTCTCCTGAATCTATTGCACCAGCCCCAATCTCTCTCCAAATTCCCAGGGAGCTGCAGATGTTTCCACCCACGTCCCACCAGCACCTCAACCCAGCAAGTGGGAAACAGCTCATTATCTGCCCCACACACCAGCTGTTTTTCCATTCATTCTCCTCGTCATTGGATCTTGAAAACCTAGGTCATCTCTGTCCCCACCTGCAGCCCTCTACTCACTCTATAGCCAACACCTCCTTTTTCTAGAAATCTTGGAGCATCACTTGCTTCTTGCTTTCTGTCTTCCCTCCCAACTCTGTGTGTCTGATCCTTTTCACCACCTGCCTAGACCTCCTGTATCAGCCTCTAACTCATTCCCCTGGCTCCAGCCAATCATTTGCTCAGTCCAGCCTATATTCTGCCATCAAGCCAGTCTTTAACCCAGGCATGCCTCTGTTTCAACATAATTTGCCTTCTTAATCACCTGTGAGATGAAGTCCACTGTCCCTGTTCATAGCAGTAGTAGGGACGTCCTCAATTCTACCTCAGTGTAACTCCTCCCCTCTAATTGTCCACAGACCCAGCCAAACAAGCATCACCCCATTCCCCAAACACACCTCATCCTTGCTGCCTTGTGCCTTTGCAACCTGCTCTCTCAAATCCAACTCCCCCCAGTTATTCTTCAAGGCCTACCACAGGTTCCTTCCCTTTCATGAAATCTATCCCCATTCCCCTGGCCAAAATAATCCCTCAGAAGGTCTCATTTCTCTGAATCCCCAAAGCTCTTTGAGCTCTATTTGGAAGCTCGCAAGAATTTAATTCAACAAACACACATTGGCACAGATCACATGAAAGAAGGTTGTCCTTGGTGCTGTGAGAAGGGACTAGAGGGAGACCAGTTCCTCTTCTCTCCATCAGATCCTTGAGTCAGCAGCTATGAGAGATGGCAGAGCTAGACTAGAGTTATAAGAATGTGTTATTAGACAAAAGTGGAGGCGAAGATCTGACTGCAGTTGGCATAGTTAATGGGAAGAGCCTGAAGCCCTATATGTGAATCCTGCCTCCACTATTTCCTACCTTGCAGAACATGGGCAAGTCACTTCACTTTTCTGAGCATCCATTTCTTCACCCATAAAATAAGCATAGTAAGAATTCATGCCTGTTGTGAGGATTACATGGGTTTAGCTCAGCCTCTGTCATATAGTATTATTCACTAGCCATGCAACCTTAGGAACAATACTTATCATCTGTGCCTCAATTTCTTCATCTGTGGGGGAAAAAAGAGATAGTAATTTCTACCTCAAAAGTTGTCATAAGGATTAAATGAGTTAATGTATGTAAAGCCCTTCAAATGGTTCCTGGCCCAGAGAGAGGATTAAGAAATGTTAACTATTTGGATATGATGATGTTGATGCTGCAGATGCTGCTGATGATGGTGGTGTTGATGATGATAATGATAATGATGTTGATGATGATACTGATGCTGCTGAGTTGAGGCCCCTCTCATAATCCTATTCGTCTGGGCTTTCATTAGTCTTACAAAGGCAGTCCCTGAGCAAGGAGGGGGTTAGTTTTAAGGCAGGACTATTATCATCCTTGCTTTCAGGACAAACTATAAACTAAATTCCTCCCAAAGTTAGCTTGGTCTATGCCCAGGAATGGCCAAGGACAGCTTGCAGATCAGAAGCCAGATGGAGTCAACTATGTCAGACATCTCTTACTGTCATAATTTTGCAAAGGTAGTTTCAATGATGGTCTCCAGGTCAGTAACATCAGTGACACAGGGAGCTTGTGAAAAATGCAGACTCCCAGGCCCCACCCCAGGGCCTGGCTCTGAGGCACAGGTCCATTTGCTCTGGGGATGGTGCTTTTCCTTCAGCCTCACTGACTTCACATGAAAATAGCATACCCAACCCTTCATTCCCTCCACAGATCCTTAGACTAACACAGTGGGAAGGGCCTGAGGGGACATCTCTATCCCTTTGTTTTACTGTCAAAGAGCTTGTTCAACAGCTCTGCTATTTGGGGTGGTAATAAAACTTTCCTGTTCTCTTCTGGCTGCCCTCTTTAGTGTCTGTCCATGAGCTACAGCCCGGCCTTCAGTCTCTGACATTCTCCACTCAGGCAGACTCCTCATCTGCCCAGGACTAAAGAGACCTTCAGCCCCACTATCCCACCCACCCCTACAGCCACCTGGCTTTCCTGCAAGAGGATCAGCAGCCCTTTTCCCCACTAAGACCCCATTGCTGGATCCTTGGGTACTATAGCAGGGTTTCCAAACGCCCTTGCGAAAAGCCCAGCTTTTTCTGGGAGCTTGTGGAGGTTCTGGGGGGACCTTTTTTGGAAGTACAGGCAGGCTTTGAATATTTTGTGAGATTACCTCCCCTTATTATGCTTTACCTATTGTGATAAGATTAAGTCTGAATCCAATTCCTTTCCCTGCCTTTATCCAAATTATAAAATACCTAGAAAATGCTCATTTTCTCCCAAGTACAAAGACTAGGCCAGAGAAAGAACTCAATGTCACCCAGAAGAGGAAAATGCATTTGATTTGTCCCACTGTGGTTTAGGTAATAAACGATGTAAAATGAAAAGGAAAACTGTTATAATAGCTCCTCAGAGCCTCTATTCTTAACCTTAATATACCAGTATTTCCTTTTTATCATGTTTTTTCAGACACCCTCTCTTCTCTTCCACCCCATCTCCACCTTGATTATGTTACCAGATTAACCACTGTTCTCTGTTCCCTCCAGAAAACATTCCATGATGCTTATGAACCCAGACAGCAAGGAAGCCACTCACCAGCACACCCACATTCTTATTTCCCCATTTTTTGTGTGAATTATTGCATCAAAATTTACATACACTTACATAAGCAATGCCATATACACAGCGCCTACTGAATAATCAGAAAGGGAACTCTGTAACTCCTCTTGAGGGTTCATTGCTAATACCCAGAAGCCCTCTTGTTCCCCTACTCCTAAGAGGTAACCACCTAGGTCTACATCACCAAGTGATATGTACCAGAGTTTCATTTTACCTGCTTTTTAACTTTATATAAATGTGATCACATTGGATTCTTTGTCTTGCTTCTGTTCTTAAGATTCTCTCACATTGCTTGTGTAGTGGTGTGTCCATTTTCATGGTTTTGTAGTATTTTATTGTTTGGCCATGTGACACTTTACATGTCCATTCTATAGATGATCAATATTTGGATTGCTTCCCAATGCAGCTGAGGTGAACCAGGCTGCCATGAGGATTCTTGTACATTGCAGACCTTGCTGTGCATTTGCCTAAGGTTCTCTAGGTATCCACCTAAGAGTGGAATTGCTGGGCCATAGAGTATGTGGATTTTTTTAAAATTTTTTTATTTCCATAGGTTATTGAGGAACAGGTGGTGTTTGGTTACATGAGTCAGTTCTTCAGTGGTGATTTGTGAGATTTTGGTTGCACCCACCACCTGAGCAATATAGACTGCACTCTATTTGTAGTCTTTTATCCATCACCCCCTTCCCACCCTTTCCTCCTGAGTCCCCAAAGCCCATTGTGTCATTTTTATGCCTTTGCATCCTCATAGTTTACCTCCCACTTATGAGTGAGAACATATGATGTTTGGTTTTCCATGCCTGAGTTACTTTACTTAGAATAATAGTCTCCAGTCTCATCCGGGTCGCTGCAAATGCCATTAATTTATTACATTTTATGATTTTATGGCTGTGTAGTATTCATATATACCACAGTTTCCTTATCCACTCTTTGATTGATGGGCATTTGGGTTGGTTCCACGTTTTTGCAATTGTGAATTGTGCTGCTATAAACCTGCATGTGCAAGTATCTTTTTCGTATCATGACTTATTTTCCTCTGAGTAGATACCCCGTAGTGGGATTGCTGATCAAATGGTAGGTCTAATTTTAGTTCTTTAAGGAATCAACACACTATTTTCCATAGTGGTTGTACTACTTTACGTCCCCACCAACAGTGTAGAAGTGTCCCCTGTTCTCTGCATCCATGCCAACATCTACTATTTTTTATTATTTACTTATTTATTTATTTATTTTGAGACAGAGTCTTGCTCTGTCGCCCAGGCTGGAGTGCAGTGGCATGATCTTGGCTCACTGCAACCTCTGCCTCCTAGGTTCGAGCAATTCTCCTGCTTCAGCCTCCTGTGTGGCTGGGATTACAGGCGCACACCGTCATGCCCAGCTAATTTTGGTTTGTTTGTTTTTTGTATTTTAGTAGAGATGGGGTTTCACCGTGTTGCCCAGGCTGATTTCGAACTCCCGAGCTCGGGTGATCTGCCTGCCTCGGCCTCCCAAAGTGCTGGGATTACAGGCATGAAGCACCATGCCCAGGCTATTTTTAAATTTCTTTTTATTATGGCCATTCTTGCAGGAGTAAGGTGGTATCACATTGTAGTTTTGATTTGCATTTCCCTGATAATTAGGGTTGTTGAGCATTTTTCACATTTTTGTTGGCCATTTGTATATCTTCTTTGGAGAATTGTCTATTCATGTCTGTAGCCCACTTTTTTTTTTTTTTTTTTTTTTTTTTTTTTTGCAGTTGCAAGATTTAATAGAGTGAAAACAGAGCTCTCATACAAGGGGAGGGGACCCAAAGGGGGTTGCCATTGCTGGCTCGAATGCCTGGGTTTATATCCTGATCATTGTCCCTCCCACTGTGCTCTCAGGCAACAGATGATTGGCTATTTCTTTATCTCCTGTTTTTGCCTAATTAGCATTTTAGTGAGCTCTCCTTACCATCTGATTGGTCAGGTGTGAGCTAAGTTGCAAGCCCCTTGCTGATTTGTTTGAGTTCATTGTAGATTCTGGATATTAGTCCTTTCTTTGTCAGATGTATAGATTGTGAAGATTTTCTCCCACTCTGTGGGTTGTCTGTTTACTCTGCTCACTGTTCCTTTTGCTGTGCAAAAGCTCTTTAGTTTAATTAAGTCCCACCTATTTATCTTTGTTTTTATTGCATTTGCTTTTGGGTGCCTCGTCACGAAATCCTTGCCTAAGCCAAAGTCTAAAACGGTTTTTCCAATGTCATCTTCTAGAATTTTTATGGTTTCAGGTCTTAGATTTAAGTCTTTAATTCATCTTCAGTTGATTTTCTTATAAGGTGAGAGATGAGGATCCAGTTTCCTTCTCCTACATGTGGCTAGCCAATTATCCCAGCATCATTTGTTGAAAAGGGTGTCCTTCACCACTTTATGTTTTTGTTTGCTTTGTCAAAGATTAGTTGGCTGTAAGTATTTGGGTTTATTTCTGGGTTCTCCATTCTGTTCCATTGGTCTATGTGCCTATTTTTATACCAGTACCATGCTGTTTTGGTGACTATGGCCTTATAGTATAGTTTGAAATCAGGTAATGTGATGCCTCCAGATTTGTTCTTTTTGCTTAGTCTTGCTTTGGCTATATGAGCTCTTTTTTGGTTCCATATGAATTTTAGAATTGTTTTTTCTAATTCTGTGAAGAATGATGGTGTTATTTTGATGGGAATTGCATTGGATTTGTAGATTGCTTTTGGCAGTATTGTCATTTTCACAATATTGATTCTAACCATCCATTAGCATGGGCTGGGTTTCCATTTGTTTGTGTCATCTGTGATTTCTTTCAGCAGTGTTTTGTAGTTTTCTTTGTAGAGGTCTTTTGCCTCCTTGGTTAGCTATATACCTAAGTATTTCTTTCTTTTTTTTTTTTTTTCTTTTTTGCAGCTATCATTAAAGGGGTTGAGTTCTTGATTTGATTCTCAGCTTGGTTGTTATTGGTCTATAGAAGAGCTACTGATTTGTGTACATTAATTTTGTATCCAGAAACTTTGCTGAATTCTTTTATCAGTTCTAGGAGCTTTCTAGAGGGATCTTTAGGGTTTTCTAACTAAACAATTATATCCTCAGCAAACAGCAACAGTTTGACTTCCTCTTTACCAATTTGGATGCCCTTTATTTCTTTCTCTTGACTGATTGCTCTGGCTAGGACTTCTAGTACTATTTTGAAGAGGAGTGGTGAGAGTGGGCATCCTTGTCTTGTTCCAGTTCTCGGAGGAAATGGCTTTCAACTTTTCCCCATTCAGTATTATACTGGCTGTGGGTCTGTCATAGATGGCATTTATTACATTGAGGTATGACACTTGTATGCCGATTTTGCTGAGAGTTTTAAACATAAAGCGATGCTGGATTTTGTCAAATGCTTTCTCTGCATCTATTGAGATAATCATGTGATTTTTGTTTTTAATTCTGTTTATGTGGTGTATCACATTTATTGACTTGCATATGTTAAACGATACCTGCATCCCTGGTATAAAACCCACTTGATCATGGTGGATTATCTTTTTGATATGTTGTTGGCTCTCTGTTTGGATTCAGTTAGCTAGTATTTTGATAAAATTTTTTTGTATATAGGGATATTGGTCTGCAGTTTTCTTTTTTGATTATGTTCTTTCCTGGTTTTGGTATTTGAGTGATAACAGCTTCATAAAATGATTTAGGGAGGGTTCCCTCTTTCTCTGTTTTGTGAAATAGCATCAGTAGGATTGGTACCAATTCTTCTTTGAATGTCTGATAGATTTCTGCTGTGAATTATCTGGTCCTGGACTTATTCTTCTGTGACTCTGTCTGGTCCTGGACGTTTTTGTTGTTGGTACTCTTTTTTTTTTTTTGAGATGGAGTCTCGCTCTGTCACCCAGGCTGGAGTGCCGTGGCGCGATCTCAGCTCACTGAAAGCTCCGCCTCCCAGGTTCACACCATCCTCCTGCCTCAGCCTCCCGAATAGCTGGGACCACAGGCACCCGCCACCATGCCCGGCTAATTTTTTGTATTTTTAGTAGAGATGGGGTTTCACCATGTTAGCTAAGATGGTCTTGATCTCCTGACCTCGTGATCCACCTGCCTCGGCCTCCCAAAGTGCTGGGATTACAGGCGTGAGCCACCGCGCCCGGCCTGTTTTTGGTACATTTTTAATTACCATTTCAACCTTGTTGCTTGTTATTGGTCTGTTCAGGGTATCTAATTCTTTCTGATGTTAGCTAGGAGGGCTGTATCTTTCCAGGAATTTATCCATCTCTGAGTATGTGGATATTCAATCTCATACATAGGGCAACTGCTTTCCAAAATGGTATTCATAGTTCACAACTTTCGGTAGAGTTCCTGTGGCTCTAAATCCTTGCTGATGATTAGTATTTTCCGAATTTTTAGTTTTTTCCTGTCTCCTATGTAATGCTATCTCATTGTAGTTTTAGTTTGCATTTTCCTGATTACTAATAAATTTGAGCTGCTTTTTCATGTTTGTTGACCATCTGAATTTCCTCTTTGGTTTTGTGCCTGTCCAATAAGCCCCTTTTCTTATTGGCTTATTTCTTTTCCTTATTAATTTGGTTAAGTTCTTTCTGTATATTTGAAATCCTAGTCATTTGTCAGTTTACATGTTGCAACTGTCTTCGCCCACCTGATGCTTGTCTTTTCACTCATTTTGCAGTGTGCTGTACACATCTGTTCCTCTAATTGAGTTCTGTGCTTACAAACTGAGAACTGTTTGTCCACAAACCCATTTAAGTGGGTTGTGAATGTTATTGTCATTTCCATAATAACTTGAATGCTTTGGGAAAACTTTAAAAAGCTTAGTTGTTTAAACACTTATATAGACTGACAGTGATATAGATATAGATTTGATATAGATATGGAATTAGGTGGGGCAATGCAATTATGAAAGAACTGGGCTTGGGGAAGGGTCAGGAAACCTAGAAGGAATCTGCATTCATTGTTCTTCCTAAGTGTCTCTAAGATCTCTAAGATTTCTAACAAATTCTGTGTTAAAGACTCTGAAACTGGAATTTGTAAATGACGTACTTTGAATGTGGTTTATGTAAGAAAGACCATGCTGAATTCTCAGCAAACCTAAGTATGAAGAAAGAATCTGATGATTGGTGAATAATATAGTATAGAAGCATCATTTTAGTCATTTCCCACTTTAATTTTTTAAATTAATTATTCAATGATACATAAATTAATTATTCAAAGATACATAAACATCCTTGTATTTGCTTTTTGGTTCGTTTTTTGTTTTGGGTTTTTTGTTTGTCTGTTTTTTGGTTTTGGGGTTTGTTTTTTTTGTTTGAGACAGAGTCCTGCTCTGTCACCCAGGCTGGAGTGCAGTGGCCTGATCTCGGCTCACTGTAACCTCCACCTCCCGGGTTCCAGCCATTCTCCTGCCTCAGCCTCCTGAGTAGCTGGGATTATAGGCATGCACCACCACACCCAACTAATTTTTGCATTTTTACTAGAGACAGGGTTTCACCATATTGGCCAGGCTGATCTCAAACTCCTGACCTCAAGTGATCCACCTGCCTAGGCCTCCCAAAGTGTTGAGATTACAGGCGTGAGCCACCACACCCAGCCATGCTTTTTGTACTGTGGTAAATATACATACCATAAAATTTTAACCATTTTTAAGTGTAAATTTCAGTGACATTAAATAATTCACATTGTTGTGCAACCTCTATCACCATTTTCAGAACACTTTTCATCTTCCCAAGGTGAAACTCTTCATCCATGAAGCAATAACTTCCTATTACCCAGTGCCCCAGTCCCTGGCAGCCACCCCTCTACTCCATGTCTCTAGGAATGTGATCACTCATGTAAGTGGAATCATACAGTATTTGGCCTTTTGTATCTGGCTTATTTCACTTAACATATTGTCCTCCAGGTTCATCCATGTTGTAGCATGTATCAGAATGTCCTTCCTTTTTAAGGTTGAATCACATTCCTTTGTGTGGATACGTCATTTTTTTTTTTTATCCATTCATCTGTTGGTGGATACTTGGTTTGTTTCCACCTTTTGGTTATTGTGAATAATGCTGCTATGAACATGGGTGTACAACTATCTGTTTGACACTCTGCTTCCAATTCATCTGTGTATATATTAGGAAGTAGAATTGCTGGATCATATGGTAATTTTATGTTTAATTTTTTTGAGGAATGCCATATTCCAGTGTTTGCTTTTAATGTGAAGATTGTACAGCATCAGAATGTTTGTAAACCCCCGTCTCACAGGACCCAGCTATATAGGCTGTATTGCCTCTCAATATTGTCTTAGAAACGAATCTTGGATCCTAGAGCAATCTGACAGCAAGTCGGAAGGGATTCTAGAGGTCATCTAGCTCAACCTCATCGTCTTATCAAAGAGGATGTGGCGGCCCAGAGAAGTGATGCGACTTGCCCATGGCCACACAGTCTGTCGGGAAGAGAACCAGGGCAGAGCCTGGGCCACAGCCAATACTGTGTCCACAAGACCACAGAAGATATGCCAGAAAAAGCAGGTGCTCAAATCCCTGAAATCACAACGGACATGTGGCCCCCTAAGAAGGAAGTGCTCTGGCTTGAGTTCACCCTCTTCCCGCACAGTTGCAAGGGTAGGGCCTGCCCCACTGCACTAGCCCTGGGTGCTGGGCCTGACAGATGCTCTAATGGCCTCATGAGCCACCACACCCTAGGCCCGGCCTACCTTGCCTTGTGCCAGCCAGCCAGTTCACACCAGGGAGGCCAGGCCCAGCTGCACACAAGCCTGCTTCCTTATTGTCCTTTAGGGCGTCTCCTGTGATGCCTGCTCTGCCTGCTGGTCTGTGTTATTCTTGTCAATGGCCCATCCTTTCCTGCCGAGTCTGAAACACACACACACAGCAGCTTCTGGAAGGCTTGCCATGTCTTCATCACCTGTCTCAGGATGGGCTGAGCTGTTGACAAAATGCAAAATAACTGAGTTCCCTTTCTTCGCCCTTTTCATTTTCTTTCCTCCACACTTTGGCTGCCTTCTCCAAATTCCCAAAACTCTGAGGTTGTCCTCAGGATACCAGGAGCTTCTCACCACAGCATTCAACCTCAGCCACATGACCTCTATGGGCAGGAATTTTCTCTCCAAACTTGCCCTTCAGAAACTGAAACATTCCTTGTCTTTCTCACTCTCAGGGAGTTGCCATATTGGAAAGCAGACCAATACCAATTCCCAGTGACAGTAATGAAACTATCTCACACGTTGTCAGACGGGCTTTGTTGTACAAAAATCAATTTCTTGTCCGTTATCTCAAATGATCCCAACCTCGGTACTGTAGAAATATGTGAGGAAAAGATGAAACTCATCATTTCATTGACAAGAACACTGGTGTGCACTGGGCGCAAGAGCATGCAATCAAGACTCCAGGCCTCAGAGGACTTGCATGCTGTATTACGGAGTTCTACAAGGGATCACGCCAGACAACAGGCGAATGGACAAATCATCGTGGATTATTAACACTTCAACACAGGACTCTTGGGGATGTCAGCGTTTGGGAAAGGAGTGGCTCTCCAAGGAACCTTGCTGAGCCTCAGCTTTCTCAACTGAAGATGAGGCCAGCGTCACCCCCAGGAACATCACGAGGGTCGGTGGAGCCCAGGGTGAGGTACACTGGGGACCTGCAAGAAACTGGGAACTGCATAGATTTGGGAAGACTCACTGGGGCACAATAGGAGGGTCTCTTCTGTAAGGCCGTTCAAATCCCACCAAAATACTGGATGCCTAAGACTTGGAATGTCAGAGCCTTACCTTAGGGCAACAGCCTCTTGCGGAAGTGCCTGGGCCCTGAGCCGGGTGGATTCCAGTTCCCCTGTAACAGCCTAGACGAAGGGCCAGGGGTTGAGGAAGGCGCAGGCTGCAGCTGCAGAACAAGTGCTGTTGGGGTGCGCGTGCTCCTGCAGGCTGACGCTGTGTGCCACCCACGCAAGTGCTGCCCACGCTCCTCCCTGTGAATGTGCAAAGCAGAGGAGGCTGCAGCTGTGAGAATATGCGAAGGAGGTGGGGGAAGTTACATCTCCTCTCCCACCTCTAGAAATCCTCTTCCAAATGCACCAGAATTTAGAGACGGAGGTGAGGACTCCAGTGTGACCTGCGGGGCCCAGGCACAGCTGCCTTTCTCAGCAGGGGTGGCCTTTCCATCAGCAAGGCACTGGATGCTCTGAGGAAGGAGGTGTGCATGGCTTCATTTTAAACCACTGCCCTGCCCCTCCCTAGTTACAAGGAAACTTGCTGAGTCTCAGCTTTCTCAACTGAAGATGAGGCTAACGTCATCCACGGGAGCGTAATGAGGGTCGGTGGAGCCCAGGGTGAGGTGCACTGGAGACCTGCAAGAAACACTTCTTCGAGAAGACTGTTCAGGAGCCTGGTAGGTTGCCTGGATTCAAGCAAAGGGCTCTGTGGGTGGGGTAACAACATTGCTGACTAACAGATGAATGGGGGGTCCTTTTTCTAATTAACCTCCAGGCAACACTCAAGTTGTGTTTTCAATCCAAGCTATACAATATAATACCTGGGGTGTCTGAGGCCCTCCCCCAGAGATTCTGATGCAATCATCAGTGGAAGTCCCAGCATGGGGACAGTGAAACCTTCCCCAGTGGCTCAAACATGCAGCTGACAGCGAGGACTCCTGTCCAGTAGGAACTGCATACAGCGGGCATGTTTTGAAGGACAGATCATGCTTGCAGGCTCTAGGTGGGATACAAGAAGGAGAGTTTGGCTGGGGAGGAGGCAGGATGAGGACGCTGGGGCACCTTGAGGGGAAGGAGGTGGCAGAGAAGAGCTCAGGGACACCCAGGCCTACTTCCCCGCAGCCTTGCTGCGCTCTTAATGATAGGGGATCTGGGGTTTGGGCGTCCGTGAAAGAAAGGACTAAAGGGACGGGCTAACATCCTTCTTATAATACAAAAGTGTGCCATGGATGCACACCCATTTTGCTGCTGCCACAGAATTGTTCTGTGCCGTGCATTTCTGCGGCACGCTCGCAGTTTACAAAGTGCTTTCACAACACTTATCTCACTGGAATCCTCCAGGAGCCCTGGGAGGGGCAGGGCACCCACCGGCATCTCCATGTTTCACAGATGAGGAAACAGGCTCAGGAGATTAGGTGAGGTGCCTGGTTCTGGGAGGCGGCAGAGGCAGAGCCAGGCTGGAATTTGGCCTTCTCAAGGCCACAGTGCTCCTGAGATCTCCTCCGGGGGCCTATGAGTCATGGTGGTTTCTACCAAAACTCTGGCCGCAGCACAACCGTGTTCATACATGAAGTTGAGAAATCTGGCCCAGCTCTTCCCCGTTTGCCCAGGACTTCCCAGTTTTTGCAGGGGAAGTCCCACGTCTTAGGAAACCCCTCCATCCTGGGCAAACCCAGATCTATTCTTTACAGGAACAGAATATGTTCAACTATTTGATATGTTTGAACACATACACGCATCAAAATGTGTTTCCTGGTAAATGATTCAGATACTCCAAGGCATATCGAGAGTTTCCAAATTAACTCAATATTTAGACAAATCTTTCCTTGGTAATGTGATCTATTTATAAAGAATATAGCGAAAACAATGGAAGATTATTATGCAAGACATTTTGTGCCTATGTGCATTTTATTTTTATATTTTGTCCTATGCTGATATTTTATTTACAAATAAAATATTTTATGATATCCACATTTGACTGATTTATCAGTTATATTTTACTTCTAAAAATGGAAAGATTCTGCTATTGTGTATCTCTTGGTTAAACCCTCTGTGGGAAGCCGGCCTGTTTGGGCTATGGGAGCCATAACTGGGGACAGAGATTCTTAACATTTTTAGGCCATGACCCCTTTGGCTGGCTGGTAAAGCTTATGGTTTCTCTTCTCTTCTCTTTTCTTTCTTTTTCTTTCTTCCTTCTCCCTTCCTTCCTTCCTTCTTTCCTTCCTTCCTTCCTTCCTTCCTTCCTCTCTCTTCCTTCTCTCTTCTTTCTTTCTTCTCTTTCTTTCTTTTCTCTCTTTCCTTCTTTCTTTCTCTTTTTCCTGACAGGGTCTGGCTCTGTCATCCAGGCTTGAGTGCAGTGGTGTGATCATGGCTCCACTGCAACCTCTGCCTCCCAGGCTTAAGTGATCTTCCCACCTCAGCCTTCCAAATAGCTGGGACTACAAGTGCACACTACCACACCTGGCTAATTTTGGTATTTTTAGTAGAGACGGGATCTCACTATACAGTCTAGGTTGGTCTGGAACTCCTGGGCTCAAGTGATCCTCTTGCCTTGATCACCCAAAGTGCTGGGATTACAGGCATGAGCCACTGCACCAGGCCAGAATAGTGTTTTCAAGAAACAAAACACAAATGATTAAAAGGAAATACAGCTATCAAGATATTAAAATATTTCCATTATTACATTTGTTTCCTCATTAACACATTAAATAAGGTCTACTGGCAGCTCTAATAACCACCAGGATTTTGAAATGGCAACGAGAATAAATGACATCCCAAGATATCTGCGACAACTATAGTGTGAGAGGAAAATATCTGTGATTTCTCTTGGTAACCAATTCACAGGTACTACTGATATTACTGTGGTTTGTTGCCTATGCTCATAGGTGAAAGAAATGCTAAATTTCAGTTAGCAATTAGTACAAATAAAGAAATAGTTTTTTTTCTCATTCAAGACCATGAACCCCTTGGTATCAGGTTCAGAACCCCTGGCCTAAAGGTTTTATCATGTATCTGGTTAGTGAATCCTAATTATTAATAAATTTTCAATTTTGGGGACAGCATTTCCCAAACCCTGTTCATTGGAGTCCCACTTTTAGGAAACGTTAAAAGCTGTCTGCTGTGGGTTGAATCTGTGTCCTCCCAAAACATATGGTGACATCCCAACCCCTGGTACCTGTGACTGTGACCATATTTGCCAATAGGGTGTTTGCAGATGTAATGAAGGTAAAGTGAGGTCATACTAGATTTGGTTGGGCCTTGATCTACTAGGATTGGTGATTTTATAAGAGAGAAGAGGAGACACAGAGGCATGCAGGGAGAGCACACCTGATGGTGAAGGCAGAGGCTGGAGTGACGCTGATGCGCCACGGAATCCCACGGATTGTTGGCAACAGCAGAAGTAAAGGCAAAGGCACGGAGCTGACCCGCTCCCTAGAACCTGCAGACAGCACGGCCCTGCCAACAGCTCGATTTCAGACTTCCAGCCTCCAAAACCGTGAAAAAACAAATTTCTGTTGTTTTGAGTCACCCAATTTGTGGCACTAGGAGACTAATGCAGTATTTAAAAAAAAAAAAAAAAAAAAAGATGATTTGAAGTTAAAAGATTTGGGAATCCATGAGCATTGAGTTTCCCTTTTGGAAACAGACATACACAATGTACCCTAGACTATCAGAGATTCTAAGGAAAACTCATAGTAAAGTGCTCGTTTAACCTAGAGTGCACTCCAAGTTTGTGTAGCCAAAAAATACCTTATTTGTGGCACAGCTAAATAGTGATGCTCAGTGGAGCACTAGATGTCCCAGGAATACAAAAACCAACAATCAAATGTATAAAGGGATTGAAGACTTTATGGAAAAGTGTGGGGAATTGGTGCCCTGGTACCACAGCATGCCAGGACAGACAGAAGCCTCAGACCTCAGTTCATTTCTGCCACTCATTTTCGCACTCAGGAAACTGAGGCCTAGCTTAAAAAGCGTGTTGGCCAAAACACAAACACAGCACTAATGGTTGCATAACTGGAAGAAAAATGTATTATTAGACACTCAATTCTTCACTCAGAGTCACATGAATTTATTTCTGAATAAGCCCGTCCTATAGAATTATAAACCCACATTACCTAAAAGCTGGGTTCTACCTTCCCCACAATTGAACTGAATTCCTACTCTTGCAATTGGCTTTTTTAAATTATGCATGGAGCCCGCTAGGGGAGGAATCTGAGACCAATACATGCTCCAGCAAAGTGACAGCTCCTAAACGGCTCCCTCCAGGAGACAAGCAGCCTACCCCCCGGTGCTCAGCCTGCCTGCTGGAACCCGAGACCTCTGCACTGCACTGCAGCACGCATTGCTGATGCCACATTGCTGACACCACACAAGTGTATGAGGGGGTCTGTAGGAAGACCACCAGCTCTAGGTACTGCAGGGGTGGGGCCTGAGTGGGTTAGGTCACCTGGGACTGGGATGCTTGTGATTTGTCAAGGGAGTGCTGCTCCTTGGAGAACTTACAAAAAAGGGAGGCAAACAAAATAGGAAAGGGGATGATTCACGCCGAGACACTTGCTTCTCACCCCAACATCCTTACACTTTAACTTCGCTTATACATTTGCCTGATTTCCGTTTTTAAGCCACTCAGTGCCTCTTTGGAGCCAACTCATACAGGCTCTAAAGAGAAGAGTATCAAACACCCAGAAATTTTGCAAGCCAGTTGTTAAGCTATTGGCAATTTGAAATTGGCCACAGTGGGAGTATTTTTACACCACAGATATCAGCAAATGTTACAAATCAGGGTTGCTGAAGGATTTTGGTCCATAGAGCTGACTTCCCACTGCGCCAAGTCATTCTCCATTGACTTTGCTTTCCTCCAGCATGGTCTGACATGTTCCTGCCGGGATTGTGGGCAGCTGCCCCTTTCTGTCTTTCTAACTTTAGCCCATGCATCTGTAATCTTTCTGTGGGAACCACTGTTCTTCTGCCCTGCCCTTTTGTAAACTCTCCCCACTTGGAACGCAAAGTGAAAATGAAGCCCTCGCTGCCAGAAACAGGGACACAGAGAAACACCTTAGAAACACCGCTCCTCTCAATCGGCAGCACCAAAGGCTTCACAGCTCCATGGAATTCCATGCTCAATATCAAGTGATTCACAATAGCACCTTGTAACCAGAAAATGCACAAAGCACCATCCTCATTGCTCTGCTGTCTGCAGGAAGCAGGAGGCTCTATCTTCCAGCATTGGTGGCCGCAGCCGTTGTGCCAGGCTGCACGCACTTGGAGCTCATCCATCCCTGGTAGGAGGACCTGGACTCCACTCCAGATGGTGGGAGGCCTGACCAGTGGAGTGAGTTACCAGCTTCCGCCGAGTGGTGAGAACGAATGACTCTAATGTGTGTTTCCTTGGCGGCTTGACTTGCTGCTCCTTCATTCTTGACATTCAGCCAAGATCCCTCCTGATTTTCTAATGATCCCCCTGTAACAGCCTTGGAAATCTCCCACTCACCAGAACTCATACAAACGTATGCCAGATGAACAGAAAAAGAATATGATCTAATTGTTTTTTCAGGCAAAATGTGCCGTAACCAAGAGCAGGTTAGACCTGTTGGAAATTCTTGTAGGCTGGTCATTTGTGAGTCATATTTACATGACCCTGAATTGCCTTGTTTGGGGTTAATTGCATGGTTTGGCCAGCTGCCTCTATAATTGGCTCGATTTGGTTACAGAAGCCACTAAAACAATGATCTGAGGTCACTGGCTGTTTCAGACAGAGGGGCAGCAAAATGGAAAGCAAAGCAACCAGCCAAATTAACCAATAAAAAGACCAATTTGACGCTACATGGAAAGATAACCTTATATAAATCTGGGGAGAGCAATTAGTTTGAAACATTTGAAATTGTTGATATTTGACGGTTTTAATCTTTTAAAAATGGCAATTTTAAACAGTTCAGCCAAATAGTCCCCTTGGTTCTCAAGCAATCACTACTCTAACATTTCAGGATTGTCTGGGCTGGGGCTGGGGAGGAGTCAGCAGGAGAAAGAAACACATCTCTCACCATGCTTCCTGTGGCTCTGACACGTTCTTCTCAAGTATAGTTTAGTGGAAAGAGCCCTGGCTTAAGACTCAGGAGACCTATATTTTAGCCCCAGTTGACTTCCTATAGGGCCTTAGACAAGCCATTTCTCCTTAAGTCTCGTTCTTTTCAACTGAAACAATATCATAAACATTCTCGTGATGCCAAAATGAACTGATGGATGGGAACATGCTTTTTTAAAGTGAAAATTATAACACAGATAATTTATAAAGGCTACACACATTATAGTTATCAACTCCTATTGATATGTGAGTGTGTATACTCCCGCAGGAAAGAATAAATTTTGAATGCAACCGTAACTTATTACCCCTTTGTTCCAGTGTCATTTCTGATAGCAAACGATGCCAAAACAGTAACAAATTGCCATTGTATTTTCCATTAGTCATCAGAGCATAAAAGATTTGATAAATAGCGAGAAAACACACTGGCACTTTCGGGTGGGAAATCCATGTTATCGACAGTAGCAAATTACATGTCTTTGAAAAAGATGGTGTCACGGTTCTTAGAGATTATTTGCATTGCTACTGAGACATAAGAAAACCTCAAGGAGCTTTTAAAGGCCGTGTCTGTGAGATGAACGGTCTGGTGTCCCGGCCCAGCCCCCCTTGTTCCAGCATTCGTGTGACACTGCCGGGCAGCTGCCTTGGCATGAGCCTTCTCTGTCCAAGAACAGACTGCCAGGCCTGAATACGGAGAGGAGGAACAGCCTCTGGGGTACTCCCTGACTTTGGGGAGGCACGATGACCCGGCTGGGGCCTGTGCTTTGGGAGAAAGCACACAAGGAGATCGAGGGTGTTTCTTCTGTGTCCTCTGCTCCTGTCCTTGCCATTGCCTCTGCGCAGCTGCCTCCTGTTCTTTCACTCTGGTGACAGCCCGGGCAGATGCCTCCCTCCAGAGCCACTGCCAGCCCCACTCCACAGACAGCTGTCGCCACGGCCCCAGGAGAGCAGCGTGACCACCGGCACCAGCCATGAGCAGGGCACATCTGCAGAGCATCCCCTACCCCTGGCTGCAGGCCTGAGGGCTCAGCGCCCTACTGTACAGGACGTTCCCAGCTGGCGCCACTTAACACGAGCCTCTTCTTCACCAGGGGAGGCGTGGGTCCACTTGGTTTTCCACCTCTGAGATGCTCCGCTCTGCTGCGAGCAATATGGTGTTTCACAGATACATACTTGTCTTTACAATTTCCCGGCTTAGGAAATATTTTTAAATTTTATTGGTGACCTTTCCAAAGTTTAAATGAGTTAGCCCTTGGATGTTAAGAGGAAATAGTATTTTAAAGACAAAGTAAAAGAATGCCAAATCTACGAGGACATTATGCTAAGTGAAATAAGCCAGTCACAAAATGACGAGTATTGCTGATTCCACCTATATAAGGTCCTAGATTAGTCAAACTCATAGAGACTGAGAGTAGAAAGGGGATGCCAGGGACTGCAGCGTGGGGCGAGGGAAGTGGGGACTTAGGATTTAACGTGTACAGAGTTTCAGTTTGGGAGGATGAAGAGACTTCCGGAGGTTAGGCACAGGGGCTCATGCCTATAATCCCCGCACTTTCAGAGACCAAGGAAGGAGAACCGCTTGAGGCCAAGAGTTTGAAACCCGACTGGGCAACATAGTGAGATCCCATCTCTACAAAAAATTTAAAAAATTAGCCAGTGTGGGGACGTGAGCCTGTAGCCCCAGCTACTCAGGAGGCTGAGGTGAGAGGATTGTTTGAGCCCAGGAGGTTGAGGCCGCAGTGAGCTGTAATCACACCACTCCACTCCAGTCTGGGTAACAGAGCGAGACCCTGTCTCAAATAAATAAATCCTTTTAAAAATAAATAAAAGAATTGGATATGATGTTAAATTTTATGTTATGTGTATATTACCACAGTTTAAAATTTTTTAAAGAATACCACATCAAGAAGTGCTTACAGTTCATGGAATTACCTGTATCGGAGGTGCCAGGAGTCAGGGGTATGGGAAAGAACCCTTCAAATGAAAAGGTTCATGATTATCCAAAACAGCTTGTCCTGTTTTTACCAACTGGAAACTTTCTCTAGGAAAGTAGCTATTCCTAATGGCATTTCTAAAATTATGAAAACACAAAGCCAAAAAGAAGGCAGGCACCCAGTAAAGTTATCTAAGACTTTGGTGGGAAAATAAATAAATAAACCTGCCGCCTCGGGCTGTTTCTCCTCACCTGCAAGGCTTTGATTTCTGAGATGGGGCCTGAAGCAGGAATTCCTCACACAATGGATGCTCAATTTGTAACAGGATGTGCCTCTCCACTCCGATACCAGATAAAAGGTTAGCCTGCTTTCTCATCTAGCTGTGTCTCCCTCAGAATCAAAATTATAGTCCTCCTCAGTGCCGGATCAAGTCCTTTCATCTTTAATTTGACCAAAATGGAAACCAGGATCATGAGAATTCCTCGGGGCTGGTGTTGAAAGGAACTTCCCCCGCTTTTGCCAGAGGCTCGAGGGGTGGCCTCCTTCCACGGGTGAGTAACCACAAGTCCATGTGACCGAACAAACAGCATATTCTTTTTTTCAAAAGAGAAAAACAACATTGAAGGAAATCAGCTGAAGGAAATTGAGATGAAAGCCAGTCTACGCCTGGGCATCCTGAGGAAACGTCCTTCCTTGATGCTCTCAGCTCTCTAAGAAGTTACCACAAAACCACACCCATCAGAAGTTTGCAGGACGTCCTTGTTTAGAGCCGGGAAATAAACCATGAAATGCACAAAGCAGAGTCCAGGCCTGCCCGTGCTTCTGCGAGCTCCTCACCCCGACCTCATCCTTCCCCAGCGCCTACCCGCAGGCCTCAGGTGAGCTCCGGGGTCTAGTCACTCCTGCTGGGAGGCAAGTGTGTGACAGATGTGCAGGTCAGGTCAGGAGGCTGCCTTGGTGTCCAGCAAGTCTTGTTTGCGGAGGCGGGGGTTGCTGGGTTGGGGCACTTCTCGACCCTGTTTCTGCTCTTCTCCCCTCTGCAGGCCTCCTGACCTCCAGGCTCCTCACCCTCCAGCTGGCCTCTGCTCTACACCCATCTTTGTGCCTTGCTTCCAATCACGCCAGGCCTTGGGGTCCCTGTCTCTAACTTCACCATGAGACTCAGGTGCTTCTCTACACTCCACCCTCTCCAACACTGTTTGGAATCTCAGGCTTGGTCCCAGTCCTATGGGCTAACTTTGAAAAGACCACTGTTCATAAGGAGAGAGAAAGGAGGAAGAGATAAGAAAGGAAGACAGAGAAAGAAACCCTATGATCATGGCTTTTCCAAAATTCATGGTTAAATTAGAACTTGCTATGTGCAAATATAGAAGCAGGGGTCCACAGAGGTCCAGAGAATGAATGCTGACTAAGCACCAGCCTCCACTCCCCGCCCCATAGTGGGTATCCCTCCTCTGTGTGCTCATGTTGTGAATCCCCCCACATTCTACCACTTCTCCCCTCATCACTGGCTTGTTGTAGGATCAGAAGTTCCCCAAGAACAAGAACCTTCTCCCAGTGTATCCCCAGCACCTAATACAGAAGGTAATAAGGAGGAGGCATCTGCTAAACACTTGTTGAAGGAGTGAAGTTGAGAGACCAGGAAGGGCCTGCAGGCACTGTGGTGAGCCTGCCTGTCATCCACGTGGCTGCAGCAAGCAAACATGGGTTTTCCTTGGAAGGACTGTGAGCCATCAACCCATTAATTGCCGAGTTGCTTCTATCAGGGCAAGGCTGTGGAATCCTGTTATCCTAGACAATGAGGTACAGGGTGCAAGCAGATCTGTGTGCTGCTGTCTTCCGGTAAACGGACCAAGTTCTCACTTGCCATCCTCCTCCCCAGTCTCACCCACCCCTGCTCCCAAGAGAGCAATTCATCACATCAGTGTCTGGTGTTTTCTTGAAGGCCTGTGCTAAATAAAGCGGATTGTTTATAAAGTGGGATTATTCTCCAAGCACAGAAGCAGATTCCTGGGCACATTGTTGCGCTGAGTATAATTAATGAAATGCTTTTTGGACCAAATTGTCCAATGGAATGAGATCACCCACTGCCAGACTGGGTCATTCAGACCCAAAATAGATGGTCTGTTTTCAATCCTAGATTTAAAACACACACACACACACACACACACACACACGTTGCTGAATGTCCTTCGCATCAGGAAACTACCAGAATACAGCAGACTGCGATAGTTAGAAGTGTAAAGTCAAGGTACCATTTCTAATTTTCTCTTTTTTTCTATAGTCAACACTTATTCAGTGAGCCGAGATCGCGCCACTGCACTCCAGCCTGGGGGACAGAGCAAGACTCCGTCGCAAAAAAAAAAAAAACGAAAATTTTCTATGCATCCAGGTTAACATGTTTGAAGCAGCATTTCCTACCGTCCGCTGGAGCACTCATTTAAACAGGACTGCATATCTGCAAAGCACCCTGGGGTCCTGGAGCAATGGTGAGCATGAGGCATTGTAACTTAGATGTTGCTTCAGTGAGAAAATGCTTCTCCTTCCTTTCAGAAGGAACTAACAGAAAATGAGAGGAGAAAGAAAAGGGCTGGGAAAAGTAGCTTTGACCACTTAGCAACAGTATTTCAGAATCATTACTCTAGAGAAAACACGGAGATCTCAAAACTTTCATAGATTATGTCCCACGCAAAGAGTTTGCAGTGACCTTCAGAAACATTTTCAGTGGCTTGGAGACCTTCCTGCGATGCTGTGCATAAATCTGTCAGCATTGCAATCCATGCAGCCTTATCATCTGAATTCAAATCCTCCCTGTACATTCTGCAGACTCACCACTTAAATTAGACAACCAGCTAGAAAACACTGTTGCAACACGAAATTCATTCCAAAACTCCACAAAGTGTTGCTCATGGGGGAGATCCAACTGTGAGTCAAAAAGGGATGAGCTCAAAGGATTTGGGGGTTGCCTTTGTCTTCCCAGAATGTAGCCGCTGCTTGGCAGATAGCATTGCAACACGGGCTGTGCCTGCACTTGGGCCAAAGAGCTGTTGCTCCTGCTTTGAAATCTTGGCACGGCCTAGAGGTTTCCCTCACTTTCTCCCTCCATGACCCGAACCGTGGCCAAAACCCACTTTCTCGTTTTTCACATGGCTGCTCCTGAAATGTTGCTGCTAGGAACCCAGTGGAGTACCTGCTGGGCAGACATCACCTCCAGCCTTCCCATTGTTCTCCCAGCCCTGGCCTGTCTATGTGGCCTCCTCCCACAAAGAGGTGGCTTTTTATCCTTAATCCAGAGCAAAAGGCTCAGACAGTTACCACGGAAAGAAATGTCACCATAATGAGCAGGCCCTCCTTTTATCACAGGGTGCTGGGTACTCGACCTGACCTCAGCTAGGCTCGAGAGCCCATGAGGTTCAGCGGGAGTACGAAACCGCCACCCACCTGCATGACTCACCTGCACCACTCCTCAGCTGTATCCCTCTTCTGCCCAAGCATCCCATCCTGCTCCTTCCCATCCAGCATCCTTAGTGACCATGAAGCACAGCCTGGCAAGCCCTTGCCCACAAAGACTGTAGGCAGTTGTTTGCTTCCTCCCCAGAAGGGCAAACCGTAATCACCATGGTATTAGAGAACCCAACCCAGAGAACCCACATTCACAGGTGGCTCTGCCCCCATGTGACCTTAAACAGCTAAATGCACATTTCTGATCTCCAATGACATCATGGCCACACTAACAGAAGCCCCTTAAAGGCACCCAACACAATACCTCATTCATCAGGGTCATGCCAGTCACCTGCTAGTCGGCTCTCAGCTCCATCTGGGCCCTTCATCCCGTTTTCCCTTCTTGGTTTCCTTGACAAATGGCTTTCCAGCAATTTGTGCGAGAAAAGGTGCTGGAAATGGGCACCTGCGAGAGTATTTCTTCCTGTTACCTCTAGCAGCATCTCGGAGAGTAGCTCCATCTCCCATCAGACAGCACCCTCCTCCATGGTTCCAGCTCACACTCAGCAGCCCTGGTTTGGTTTCTGTTTCCACCTGGTGCCCCAGCTTCTGGTCTCTGGCTAATCCCACCTCTGAGGCCACAGCTGGTAGAGGCTTCCTGCCTTATTCATCTCTCACCTGCCTCACCATGCACTGTGTGCCTTCTCAGCTCCTCCTGGGCAACCAATTCCCTGCATTAATTTCTCTCTGTTGAAACCACTTTGAGGAACTTGTTTCCTGATTGTACCATGAAAGATGAAGTGCCCCTCTGCTTTCTTTCTCATCTACGAATCCAGTTCATTAGGGATCCCCAACTCCTGAGAGCATTTTATACCTGAAGCCCTTCCCACATATCAAACTCCCCTCTCCCTATAATAGAAGACCACCCCTATACAGCTAAATGACTCCCCACTAGACCCCTCTCTGCCTTCTCTGGATAGGGAAGTCTTAAACACCTTCCTACCAGAGAAAAACAATCCACTCCAGCTGAACAAATTAGTCCCCCCAGATGTGTCCGGAGTTGGTTCCTGCTGGTAGGTTTGTGGTCTTGCTGACTTCAAGAATGGAGCCGTGGACCTTGGTGGTGAGTGTTACAGCTCTTAAAGGTGACACGGACCCAAAGAGTGAGCAGCAGCAACATTTATTGTGAAGAGGAAAGAACAAAGCTTCCACACTGTGGAAGAGGACCCCAGTGGGTTGCTGCTGCTGGCTGGGGGTGGTGGCTGGCTTTTATTCCCTTATTTGTCCCCTCCCATGTTCCGTTTCTGTCCTATCAGAATGCCCTTTTTTCAATCCTCCCTGCAATTGTCTACTTTTAGGATCCTGCCAATCAGTGTGTTTTACAGAGTGCTGATTGGTGCGTTTTTACAGAGCACTGATTGGTGCATTTTACAATCCCCTTGCTAGCTACAGAGTGCTGATTGGTGCATTTTACAGAGTGCCAATTGGTGTGTTTTACAGAGTGCTTATTGGTGCATTTTACAATTTTCTTGCTAGCTACAGAGTGCTGATTGGTGTGTTTTTACAGAGCGCTGATTAGTGCATTTTACAATCCCCTTGCTAACTACAGAGTGCTGATTGGTTCGTTTTTACAGAGTGCTGATTAGTGCATTTTACAATCCCCTTGCTAACTACAGAGTGCTGATTGGTGCGTTTTTACAGAGTGCTGATTGGTGCATTTTACAATCCCCTTGCTAACTACAGAGTGCTGATTGGTGCATTTCACAATCCTCTTGCAACACAGAAAAGTTCTCCAAGTCCCGGCTTGACCCAGGAAGTCCAGCTGGCTTCACCTCTCACCACTAACCCTGGTTATGTAGGCAAGTCAGCACACGAGGTAGTCCTAAGCTTCAAAAAGCAAACAACTGCATGCTCTCCTGTTGGCAAGGGCTTGCCGGGCTGTGCATCGTGGTAACTAAGGATTCTGGCTTGGAAGGAGCAGGATGGAGAAGTAAACACCGAGCTCCGGGGGGTATTTTTTTCTTTGGGGCTTTAGCATCATCCATCCCCAAGAGCCCCAGATTTTATACGTTCTCTCACATCCAAGGTTGTAGAACACCTGACAGTATGGTCTTCACTGAGACAAGAACAAGCTAATGGTGGTGTCCTGGGTGACATTGCAGGGGGTTCCAGGCATCGTACAATCAGGGACACATTCCTTCCTAATCAGATTCAGCAGCCTGTTCAGATGAGTCTGGTGTGTCTCCATGCCCGTATTTCCCTGGTCAAGGATCCTGGCACCAACCTCATAGTCGTTGAACTACGTTTAACACACCTTCTTTAATATTTGCAAGAATTTGGGATGGCGTCCACAGCTGCTCTGGACACATTGTTTCTCCACGTGCTTCACCTTTAGAAATATCCCTTTTTTTTTTTTTTGAGACGAAATTTCACTCTTGTCACCCAGGCTGGAGTGCAATGGCACAATCTCGGCTCACTGCAACATCCGCATGCTGGGTTCAAGTGATACTCCTGGCTCAGCCTCCCGAGTAGGTGGGATTACAGGCGTCCACCACCATGCCCAGCTAATTTTTGTATTTTTAGTAGAGACAGGGTTTCACCACGTTGGCCAGGCTGGTCTTGAACTCCTGACCGCAAGTGATCCACCTGCCTCAGCCTCCCAAGGTGCTGGGATTACAGGCGTGAGCCACCACGCCTGGCCTCCCTTTTCATCAAAAAGAAAATTATTACGCTCAGCTCTTACCACAACAAAACCCTCTTAAGTGGCAGCCCATGACACAAACCTCACATCTTTTACATAAGAAGCCTCCAACTCTCTGCCCAGCTGTCTTCGTAGAAGCAGATGGTGAACAGGTTGAAAGCTGGCCCAGCCACTGGGAACCAGGAAACTGCGGACTTGCTTTCCTGACTCCTGATGTGACCAAAATGGAGAATAAGCCAAAAATATCTTAGCAAAGTTAACAAGGGAACGTCATAAGTGGAGCTTAGAGAACACTCAGAAATTCACTACATTCAAGGGCTTTTTATTTTTATTTTTAAGAGAATCTACTATGGGTCACAACAGATATCCAATAATGCTTAACCCTAAGGCCTAGTCGTGTAGGTGGGTTCTGAGCTGTGGTTGTTCGTTCTGTGGCTTCAGAGACAGACTGTGTGGAGACACCAACCCTCACTGACATTTTGGCAATTAAACTCTAATTCTGTGATATTTTCCCTTGTATTTTAGAATTTTCTTAAAACGGAGGGATTGCAGAGGGTAGCAGCTCACACCTGTAATTCCAGCCCTTTGGGAGGCCATGGCAGAAGGATTGCTTGAGCCCAGGAGTTTGAGATCAGACTGGATAACACAGGGAGACCCCATCTCTACAAAAAAATTTAAAAATTAGCTGAGCATGGTGGTGTGCATGCCTATGGTCCCAGCTACTTGAGAGTCTGAGGCGGGAGGATCACTTTGAGCCCAGGAGGTTGAGGTTGCAGTGAGCCATGATTGCACCATGCACTCCAGCTTGAGCAACAGAGCGAGACCTGTCTCAGAAAATAATAATAATAATAATTTAATTTTAAAACTTTTTTAAAAAATGGAAGGATTTACTTAGGGCTGATTAACTTAGGGATGAAGACAATCATCTGAGAAGTTTTGTTTCCATGAAGCTTTAAATCCTGCTAAAATCTGTATTAGTTTGCTAAAGCTGCCATAACAAAATACCACAAATGGACGTGGCTTATACAACAGAAACGTATTTTCTCACAGTTCTGGAGGCTGAACATCTGAGATCAGGTGTAAGCAGGGCTATTGAAGGCGAATCCATTCCACACCTCTCCCCTGGCTTCTCGTAGTTGCTGGCAACCTTTGGTGTTCCTTAGCATGTAGACACATCGCTGCAATCTCTGTCTTCGTCTTCTCATGGAGTTCTCCCTGTGTGCATATCTGTGTCCAAGATTCCTCCTTTTGTAAGGATACCAATGAAATTAGATTAGCGCCCCCCCGCCACCAACTCCAGTATGACCTCATCTCAACTAATTCCATTTGCAATAACCTTATTTCCAAATAAGGTCACATTCTGAGGTACCGAGGATTAGGACTTTAACACACGAACTTACGGGACACAATTAACAGTTCCCCACACCGCCCTGCTAAAATGCACGTTCTTCTCATGGGCAAAATATATTTCACCCCTTCCCTACATCCTCAAAAGTCTTGAACCACTCCAGCATCAACTCTAGGTCCAAAATCTTATCCAAATATTCTGTAAATCAGATATGAGTGAGACCTGAGATATGATTCATCCTTGGGCAAAATTTCTTTCCAACTGTAAATCTATGAAACCAGACAAGTTATCTGTTTTCAGAACGGAAATATCTATCTTATTCCTGTCCCACAGTGGAGCAAATAGTCCCATTCAAACAGGGAGAAACTGGAAGGAGAAAAGGGGGTCCTAGGTACCAAGCAGGTCTGAAACCTAGAGAGTAAACTCCATTAGAGTTTAAAATGGAAGAATATCATCCTTGGCTTGATGCTGTGTGGTTGATCCTAATATAGGCAAAGCCTTTTTCCTCAATTAACGCCCTAGGTCTAGTCCTAAAACGGCACCTTGCCAAACCTCCCAAGTATAGATTCATAATCTATTGATTCTAGACTCAACACAAGCCTCCTTCTCTCAAGAACTGTAGCCCGGATCTGTGACTCTGACACTCAGCAGAAGCAACATTCAGGCTTTAGGTGCAGCCGAACCACCACTGACTGTTACCACACTCAGTTAAACCTGTCCAGGAAATCAGGATCAATCTAGGCTTCTCATGGCATTTGTAGATCTATCACTGGCCAAGCTATAGGATCCAAGTGAATAACCAATGCTTTCAACACCCTTTCAGAGAATTGTTTCAATTTGACCTCCAGAATCAGAGCAGGAAGCACAGTCCTTCCAGGAAAGCAGATTGCTATTTCAAATGGTGTGAGGTAGACCTGTGCTCCGCTTCTTAACACCAAGTTGAAAGATTTCAGGGCCTCCTTAGGATGAAATGGATGCATTTCCTCTTGCCACAACTAATAAAAAGGAAGTATCTCATTTGTGACAACATGGATGAGCCTGGAGGACATTATGCTCAGTGAAGTAAGCCAGGCACAGAAAGACAAATACCATGTGATCTCACTTATATTTGGAATTGAGAAAGATCAAACTCATAGAAGCAGAGAGTAGAGAAACGAGGAGATGCTGGTCAAAGGGTACAAATTTTCAGTTAGACAGGAGATACGAGGTCTGGAGATCTATTGTACAGCATGGTGACTATAATTAGTAACAGTGTATTGTGTATTTGAAAATTGCTAAGAGAGTAGATTTTAAATGTTCTCACCACAGGAAAAAAATATGTATAATTATGTGAGGTGATGGATATGTTAATTAGCTTGATTCAGTCATTTTATAAGGTATACAAACGGGTGAAACCACATAACAAAATTAAGGAGTACATTGTAGTGTACTCCTTAAGTTTTTAAATTGTCATTTAAAAATAAATAAATTTTAAGGCCAGGCATGGTGGCTCATGCCTGTAATCCCAGCACTTTGGGAGGCCGAGGTGGGAAGATTATTTGAGCCCAGGAGTTTGAAACCAGCCTGGGGAATACAAAATAGCCAGGTGTGGTGGTACATGCCTGTGGTCCCAGCTGCTCAGGAGGCTGAGATAAGAGAACGGCTTGAGCTTGGGTGGTCGAGGCTGCAGTGAGCCATGATCATTCCACTGTACCCCAGCCTGGGTGACAGAACAAGACCCTGCCTCAAAAAATGAATAAGTACCTAAATAAATAAATAAATGTTAAAAACAAGGCAAGAAAATAAAATTAAAAGAATTATGATTTATAAAGAAGAAAAAAAGGCAGCATCATTTTCTAAACTCATGATCTGGTCAAATAATCATGATCCCAAAGCAGCTGAATGTACTGACCACATCCCACAAAAGGAAACTTGAAAAGTCATCACTTGAAACAGGGTAGTCTAATACAGTGTTCCAAAACACACCTGCAGCAGAACCACCTGAACTTGAAAATGCATGCTCCCAGGCCCTGCCTCAGGACTATTGAGGCAGACTCTCTGGAGTTGGTGCCCATTTTAAAGTAGGTCACAATGAGTGGTGATTCTTTTGGGTGATTCCGTTTAAGAACCACTGGTCTTTTAAGAGCACAACTTTTGGTATCAAACCAAGAGCAAGGCTTGAGAACCAGCTCTGTCTTAATTTACTATGTGATCTTGGGGGAAACCATTTAACGTCTCTGAGCCTCGGTGTTTTCCGCTGAAAAGTGGGAATAATAATATCTACCACACAGAGTCCTTGAGACAGATCAGCTAATGCATGCGTAAAAGGTATGAGAAATAGAATGAAGAGATGCATCAGACATGGTTTTGTAGAATCTGCTTTGTAGGGTTCTTTTCAGTAGAGGAGACAGCATGCAAAGCTCTTTAGGGTTGGAAGGATGCAGCTTTGTAGGACCTCTCTCATAGAGTTGTGAGGAGTCCATGAGCTAGAGCAGGCAAAACTCATGGCACCGTGCCTGGCACCCACGTAGGTGTCAATAAATGCTCCCCATCGTTACTGATCACTAGCCCCATAAAGCTGGGAGGCCAGCAGTGTCCAGCTCAGGTGGAGTGAGTACAGTGTGTCTGGTGGGAGGTAGAGGCAGCCAACACAGGACAAATTAGACAGGGCCAGAGGAGCAGGCCTGGAGTCCAGGCTAGGAAATCTGTAGTTCCCTGTGTGCGTGTTGGGCATCCACTGACATTTTCTGAACATGGGAATGAGGAGGTTCATCTAGCAGTAGTTGGGGAAGGGATTATTTGAGGGAAAACTCAGAGACAGAAAGACAAGGCAGGAGACTGTTGTACACACCAGACAAAAACCTCTACAAAAGTCAAATGACACAGGAGTCAGCCAGCACAGCAAGCCCTTAAGGAGTCCATGTATGGGCTGGGTGCAGTGGCTCACGCCTGTAATCCCAGCACTTTGGGAGGTCGAGTGGGGTAGATCATGAGGTCAAGAGATCAAGACCATCCTGGTCATCATGGTGAAACCCTGTCTCTACTAAAAATACAAAAATTAGTGGGGTGTGGTGGCTGGCGCCCATAGTCCCAGCTACTTGGGAGGCTGAGGCAGGGGAATCACTTGAACCTGGGAGATGGAGGTTGCAGTGAGCCGAGACCATGCCACTTGCTCAGCCTGGTGACAGAGCAAGACTCCATCTCAAAAAAAAAAAAAAAAAAAAAAAAGTCCACGTATGAATAAGGAAAAGGTGCCCCTCCAGTGGCTGCAGCCCACACTGGAGCACCCAGCGGAGAGAGCAGAGCCGAGAGGAGAGGGCGGCCCATTTGCCCACTGACCAGGGCCTTCGGTGTAATGAGCAACACACATATGTGAGAGTTCTGAAGTCACTAGGAACAGAAAGAAGAGGGAGAAAACATTTCCTTTCATGTTAACACAGAGCCATTAACTCTTACATTATCCTGAGAATACTTCTGCCCTTTTCCCTCAAAGTGCTATTAAATTGTCATAAATTCTTATTTTAATTCCTGCTCATTGACAGCCAAACCCCTGACAGTTAGAAGACATTTGGTTGAGAAACTTTTATTGTAGAAAATGTCACAGATTAAAATGACATACCAATATTTTACACAACTGGACATTGTCCCCTAGGCAAATACGTGTGAAAATATGTCCTTCCCAAATTGATTGTCACTGTAGGGACACTCCCTCAACTTAAGACAAAGTTAGCCAGTCAGTCAACAGATGCCATATTCCCTTCATTATGTAGCAGGAAGAGCCACAGACAAAACCCCTCAGACACTGAGTTAAAGAAGGAAGGGGTTTATTTGGCCGGGAGCATCGGCAAGACTCCTGTCTCAAGAGCCGAGCTCCCCGAGTGAGCAATTCCTGTCCCTTTTAAGGGCTCACATCTCTAAGGGGGTCTGTGTGAGAGGGTCGTGATCAATTGAGCAAGCAGGGGGTACGTGACTGGGGGCTGCATGCACCAGTAATCAGAATGGAACAGAACAGGACAGGGATTTTTACAGTGCTTTTCCATACAGTGTCTGGAATCTATAGATAACATAACCAGTTAGGTCAGGGGTTGATCTTTAACTACCAGGCCCAGGGTGTGGCACCAGGCTGTCTGCCTGTAGATTTCATTTCTGCCTTTTAGTTTTTACTTCTTCTTTCTTTGGAGCCAGAAATTGGGCATAAGACAATATGAGGGGTGGTCTCCTCCCTTATTCATAGGTACCCATCAATTACATGATGCACGAGGAAATAAGTCACATGTGAAGCCTTCACTACATGTTTGGTGATGTGCCAGGTGCTAGGAATTCCTTAAGAGTGGGAGGGGACAGCCTCTGCCTTCAAAATATGCAGTCTAACAGGGAAGACACACAGTGAACAAATACATAAATAGCTACAAAAATGCAAGAGACAGGTAGCCTTACTGAAAGTGAGTAGTTGAGTAGTTAGAGAGGCGGTATGGACACAAGACCAAAAATACAGATGATCTGGCCTTTTGCAGGAAAAGTTTGCCAGTGACTGCTTAGTGGGTCAGTTTTGCAGGATTGAAAGTTCTGGAGATCTGTTTCACAACAATGTGAATATACCAAACACAAAAACATGGTTAAGATGGTAAATTTTATAGGATTTTTTTTACCACAATTTTAAAAATTTGAATTTTCAAAAAAATGAATTTTTAGAATCTAGAGAAATGATATAAAACTTAGAGTTGTTTATGGTTTCATATGAAGCATCATGCTGTTTGACAAATTTTAGTGTTTCTGGATAATGTATCATGAAAACTGGATTGAGAAATAATAATTAGATCTCCCCGTGTTCTTGCCAGAGATACGCACAGTTTTTATGAAGTTGCATTAGCCAGTAATAACCCCCATTAGCAAACAAGCCCTTGGTTGGACAAGAACACTCCATCTATCACCGGCCAAGCTGGCCAATGTACAGTGAAAGCTCACTAAAGGACACTGTTTAAGTCCAGCACTGCTCACTGTTCCCTCCTTCTTAAAGCACTCTTTGCTCATGGACTCCATGAGCCTGCTCTGTCCTGGGTTTCCATACATTGCTTAAGCTGAGCCTTTTCAATTTTCTTTGGTCATTCATCTTCCCCAAGCCCAGCCTTTACATATATGAATTCTTCAGGGCTCTATCCCAGACCACTCTTCTCCTCTTTCTGTAATCTCTCCCTCTAGACAATCTCATCCACAGTCATGGCTTTCATTATTCCTACATGTCAAGAATTCTCAAATTCATATCACCTGTGCAGATTTCTTCTCTGAGCTCCAGGTCCATATATGCAAATGCCTTCCTGACATCTCCCCTTGGATACTGTATGGGTTGAGGTACAAAGAGACCCAAAAATACAATACCTTAAGAGAGGTAGAAGTACATTTCCCTCTCAAATCACAGTCTAGCAATAGGCAGGCCCAAGCTGATGGAGGGGTTCTGCCATCCTCAATACAAGGTTCCTAGCTCTGGATTCAAGAAGACCATGGCAATTTCTATTGCCACATTTGCATCCCAGCCAGCAGGAAGGGGAAGAGGCAGAGGGGCAGGGGAAGGGGGGAACGCCATAAGTTATTTCCTGCCAAGGGTGTGACCCGGAAGCTGCACACATCACCTCCACTCACATCCCACTGGCCAGAAGTCAATTGCATAGACACACCTAAATGCAAGGAAGGTTAGGAAATGTCTCTAACTGAACAGGTGTCTTCCCAGTTAAATTCAGGAGGACTTCTCATGAAAAGAATAAGGGGAGAACAGCTGTGGTAGCACATCAGCATCCTCTGCTGCAGATATCTCAAAGTCTCTTCAAGTTGACATGTCCAAAACCAAAGTCATGTTCATGCCCTCCCAGGTCTAAACCTCTATCAGTAAGTATTACACGCCGGTGAACACCACCATCATCCACCCCGCTATTGCTCCTAAGAAACCTCAGCACCTGTATACATTCCTCTCTCCCTCACCTCTAGATCCAACTCAGTACTATGCCCTGCTAATTGTTAATCATGAAGCTTCTTCTCTTCATCTTTCCTGCCATCCTAACATGAGCATCCATGATCTCTCACCTGGACCACTGCAGTAGCCTCCTAACTGAGTTCCTTGCCCTCACCCCGTGCCCTCCCTTCCATTCTTGATACAACAACCAGGGGGGTCTTTTCCCAGTGCCAAAAGGGTGTTCCAGTCCCTCCATTAAAATCATCCATTGGCGGTCACATGCAGTGGCTCATGCCTGTAATCCCAGCACTTTGGGAGGCCTAGTGGGAAGATCACCTTAGGTCAGGAGTTTGACGCCCACCTGGCCAACATGGTGAAGCCCTGTGTCTATCAAGAATACAAATATCAGCTAGGCAGCATGGCGTGCACCTGTAGTCCCAGCTACTAGGGAGGCTGAGGCAGGAGAATCACTTGAACCCAGGAGGCAGAGGTTTCAGTGAGCTGAGATCACGCCACTGCACTCCAGCCTGGGCAACAGAGCAAGACTCCACCTCAAAAAAAAAAAATCATCCATTGGCATCCAGTGCTTTTCACATGAGCTACAAAACCTTACAGGTCTGGCCTCACCCCGCTATGCAACCCCACCCATCCCCATCCATCTCTGGAACCTCCTCCCCTTCTCTGACTGTGGCCTCCTTCTTCCAGCACCATCCCTCTGGCTGGAATCCTCTCCTTCCTTCTCCATTCCCACCTATGCTGGTTAACTCCTAGCTTCCTTCAGTCCACAGGGCAATGACTGCCTCCTAAGGGAAGCCTTCCATCACCTTCCCAAATGGGGCAATTTCCTCTTTGAGGCTCTCACAAAATCACGTGGCATCTCCCACTCTAGCCAAGCCTGCACTTCTGGTGTGGTTCTCTGAGGCCACGAGACATTTAGCCACAAGAAACCAGGCACTGTGTTTTGGGGCGGGGGGTGGGTTGATGGTTTGTTTTTGGCATTTTGTTCGTTTTGTTTTTTGCTTGCCATTGTGTCCCACCACCACCACCACACATAGCACAGTACCTTGCAACTAGTAAGATCTCCAAAATGCTGAATAATTGAATACAAGAATTCAGAACAACTGGGAGCAAGCAAGTCTGAATTACTTAATCTGAATTACTGCATTTTTATGAAGGAATGCAGTGCTCTTGCTTACAAATATGGGCATATAATTTGATGAAACAGGTCGTTGTGGAGCTACCTGTAGGCATTCAGGACAAGGAGGGGAGCAGGAGGAACATCTGACATGGCCATTGAGCGCACACCACATGCTAATGCAGAGAGAAGAAACAAATGCTCACAAAATGGCAGTTCCAAAAGATAACACATCATGTAAAGCCTTGATAAACACAAACACATATCCTCAGGAAGCTCAGGTGCAAGAGAAATCAGCATAGACCCAGAAGGATCGGCGATGTCTTTGTGCACAAACACACCCCTGATCTAGGGCACAACGGGCAGGGAGACAAGGATGAAGTGTTCAGGAGTAGAAGACCCTCTTGGCAGGAGGCTGGTGAGCAGACTTGGGAGGAGGAGAATGGCTGACCGGTCTGTGAGGCAGGGTGGATGCCAGTCTGGGGATCAGCTTATAAAGCTCCCTGACATGTGTTTGTTCTTTATGCAGAAGATGGTGGGAAGCTTGCTAACAGTCTGGGAGGGAAGTAGTTTAAGAGAAAGTCTTAGAAAGACAGGTCTGGAACATTGTACAAAACGGACTGGAGGTTGAACCCTGTGGTTTCTTAGCTGCAACCTGTCACCCAGAATGGAGGCAGGGTGCTGGGTTGGCCTTATCCACATGGGGGAGGAAAGCTGAGGTGTCCACACTCAGGTCTCACACAGCAGGCTGGGGAGGTAGGGGAAGTGCTGCCTTTTTCATGGTGTCGGGAATGAAGGAGGGTTCATTTATGACACAATACAAAATGTCCAGCTTCCAAGGGCCAAACCTGTGCACCAGGACCTGAAGCTTCCTGGGCATACGGTAAAGGGAGAAAGCAAGAACTACCCCCTCTTCGTGGTGAAAGGATCACATCTCATGATCCTAGGCTAATTCAATGCACAAAACAGTCTACACTCCAGCACTTTTTTCTTCCAGTCTTAGGACGCATCTACATCCCATTGAGATTGTTATGGATGACCAATTCTAGAAACTGCCAGATTGGTTAATGGGTTGGAGTACATTTTGTGAAAAAAAATTGCTCCCATTAATGAAGTTTTAGGGGCCCGTCAACCCTCAAAAATGGAAAAAGATCAACTGGATTTTGGAGCTGTAGAGGCATAAGAAATACGCAGTATGAAATATTGAAACTTTATTCCATTATGAATGAATACAATGTTTTCCTAGTCACATTGGAGTGACATTGATCTAGTATTGGTGCCATGTGGCAAATGCCCTCTTAGTTTTTTAATTCTAAAAGAAACCAATAGACTACAATTAAGCAACTATACTATTGAATATAGTGTAATTCTTATAACCTTCTTTGAATATTTTTATTTTTAGGTAAAGACACATCTCAATTTTTAGAAATTTATGTAAACTCAAAAAGTGAAAACTTCTTTTCTGTTAACTTTTTTTTTTTTTGAGATAGGATCCTGCTCTGTGGGCCAGGCTGGAGTGCAGTGACACGATCACAGCCCACTGTACCCTGAACTCCTGGCCAGCCTCCAGTGATCCTCCCACCTCAGCCTCCACTCCCAGCTCATCTGATAATTCTTAAGAGTTTATAAATTTCCAGTGAGGCTTTGCTTTTAAAGAGTGCTAAGCCTTAGGAGTTATTTTAGAGAGATTTGTTCAATGACTACATTGTGCCCCTTAAATAAAAAGATGGGTGAGAAGGGCTATAAAAATAATTTTCTCATAACCAAATAGGCAATACACAAAGAGCTCTGCTGAGATATTGATAGAAAAAATGAATTTTTCAAAAGAATACCCTGCAGAAAATTTGTCAAAGGAAATGAACAGTTGATTTGCTGAAGATAAAATGTAAATTTCAAAATAAAAGGGCAGGATTTTATAACACCTGTTAAAACTGTAAATGCCCATATACCCCCTTGAACCGATCTTTGAAAACCCACACTTTCAGAGACAAAAACCGTAGCATATTAGGACATACGTACAAAGGTGCTTACTGCAGACGCGTTTGTTAAGAAAAACGGAAAATTCTAAATGTCCATCAGAAAGAACGTATTCATACTATGAAATAGCATGCAACTATTAAAAAGAATGGGCTAGGTCCTCTGTGTTACCCAGAGCAATGTCCGTGATATATTAGCTGTTTTTGGCTTTGGGTTTTTTGTTTTTTGTTTAAGAGACAAGGTCTCATATGTTGCCCAGGCTACTGGGACTCCTGGGCTCAAGCAATCCTCCCACCTTGTCCTCCCAAAGTGCTGGGATTAGAGGCATGAGCCACTGTACCTGGCCGTGATATATTGTTAAGCAAAAAAAGTAAAATCACACAAACCGCAGGTTCTCGTTACACACACACACACAGAGAGATTTTAAGTTATAATTGTTATGCAATAAAATACATCTATTAAGCATACCATTGAATGAGTTTTAACTAATACATACATCCATTTACCACCACCACAGTTAAGATACCAAACATTTCCATTACCCAAAATTGTTCCTTTGTGCCTCTTTGCAGTTTATCTCCCTACCACCCCCAGGAAATGACTGAATTTCTCTCTGTCCCTATAGATTAATTTTGCTTAATTTAGGATCTGATATAAATGGAATCATATAGTGTGTGCCCTTTGTGGTGTTTTTAGTTTTTACCTGTTTTATAAAGCTGATATTAACATGTGTGTACATGTCTTTGGGCAAACATGCCTTTTCATTTTTCTTGGGTAACTGTGAGAGAAATTCCTGGGTCACATGCTAAGTGTGTGTCTAACTGTATAAGGAAATGTCAAACAATTCTCCTACCAGCAATGCATGAGATTTCCAGTTGCTCCACATCTTTGTCTACACTCGGTATTGTCAATCTTTTACCTTTTAACCATTTAATTAGATGTATAGTGGTATCTCATTGTGGCTTTCATTTGCATTGACATGAAAACTAATGCTGAGCATCTATCTGTACTTATCAGCAATTTATATTCGCATTTATTGCTTTGAATATCTTTTGTGAACTGACTCTTTTGTCTATTTTTCAATTAGATTGTCTTATTGTTGAATTGTAAGAGTTTTATTTCTTTATTTGAAATGGAGTTTCACTCTGTCGCCCAGGCTGGAGTGCAGTGGCACAATCTCAGTTCACTGACACCTCCGTCTCCCAGGTTCAAGCGATTCTTCTGCCTCAGCCTCTCAAGTAACTGAAACTATAGGAGCGTGCTACCACACCTGGCTAATTTTTGTATTTTTAGTAGAGATGGGGTTTCACCATGTTGGCCAGGCTGGTCTCAAACTCCTGACCTCATGATCCTCCCACCTCAGCCTCCCAAAGTGCTGGGATTACAGGCATGAGCCACCACACCTGGCCTTTTTTTTTTTTTTTTTTTTTTGAGATGAAGTCTCACTCTGTCACCCAAGCTGGAGTGCAATGGTGCAATCTCAGCTCACTGCAATCTCCACCTCCCAGCTTCCAGGTTCAAGGGATTCTCCTGCCTCAGCCTCCCAAGTAGATGGGATTACAGGCACCCACCACCACACCTGGCTAATTTTTTGTATATTTAGTAGAGACAGGGTTTCACCACATTGGCCAGGCTGGTCTCAAACTCCTCACCTCAGGTGATCTGCCCACCTCGGGCCTCCCAAAGTGCTAGGATTACAGGCATCAGCCGCCACGCCTGGCAAGGGTTCTTTACATATTCTTGAGCCAAGTTTTTAGATATACGTATTGCAGAATATTTTCTTAAAGTCAGAGGTTTGCATTTTCATTTTCTTTTTTCTTTTTTTCTTTTTAATAAGACAGAATCTTGCTCTGTCTCCCAGGCTGGAGTACAATGGCACGATCTCAGCTCACTGCAAGCTCTGCCTCCGCAATTCAAGTGATTATCATGCCTCAGCTACTGGAGTAGCTGGGATTACAGGCGTATGCCCCCAAGCCCAGCTAATTTTTGTATTTTCAGTAGAGACAGGGGTTCGCCATGTTGGCCAGGTTGGTCTCAAACTCCTAGCTTCAAACGATCTGACTGCCTCGGCCTCCCAAACCACTCATATTTCAGGCATCAGCCACCATGCCCAGACTACATTTTCATTTTCTTAATGGTACTTTTTCAAAGAGGAGTTTTTAACTTTGATGATAAGGCCCAACTTTTTAATTGTTTATTTTATAACTGGTGCTTTTTGTGTTCTAAAAAAAACTTTGCCTAGTTTTACCTTTAAGTCTGTGATCAATTTCATTTTAATTTTTGTGTATAATGCAAGATAAGGATAGAGGTTCATTTTTCCTATGTGGTATCCAGGATGTTCCAGCCCCATTTCTTGAAAGAACTATCCTTTCTCCATTGGATCACATGAACTATAGGACCCATTTTTTAAAAACTATACATAAGCATGGAGGAGAATACAGAAAAATACACATCAAATTGTTAACACTGATTACCTTTAAGGAAGTGGAATTGGAGGGGAATTGAGAGGAAACTAACACCCTTTTTTCTTACACATTTCTTTGGGGACTGCTCACCTTTTAATTTCCAAAGAAAGGAAATGTATTACCATCTGATATAAAAATAATGTAGAATTAGAAGGGGTCTTTGCTGAAGACAGTGAGATCATTTCAGCACCAAGCGTGAGGTGATGGAGCCTAGACCAAAGGATGCCATCCAATGAGTGGGGGTGAGAGAGACAACAAATGTTTGGAAGGTAGCACAATGGACTGGGTGGCTTGTAGGAAGAAGGGGAAGAGGAAAGCAAACAGGACTCCAAGGTTCTGTTTTGTTTGAGTTTTTGAGACAGAGTCTCCTTCTCTCACCCAGGCTGGAGTGCAGTGGCATGACCATGACTCACCAAAGCCTTGAACTCCAGCAATCCTTCTACTTTAGGCCTCTGTTATAAGTAAAATATTTACTTAGAAACAGAATGCTTGTTCCTCGGTACCACAAGGAAAAATCAGCATTTAGACAAAAAGTTTTCTCAGCAAGGCAATTTTACTTTCTGCAGAAAGGGTGCTCCTTGCAGGTGGAACAATGGCAAAAGCACACCTAAACAAAGGAGGGAAGCAATTTTTATCCCTTACACAGTTTGTCCCTGTTACTGTGTCCTGTCTCCATTGGCTGGAGCCAGACTGCACAATCTAAATTAAACCCAACTGGCTAATAATTTAAAACTTTCCTAAATAGGTAAAGGCAAAAGAGAACAAAGGAAAAGAGGAAGTTGCTTGTGAGAGGACTTAGAAAAGTAATAATATTTCCAAATAAGGAAGGGGCATAGGCTGTGAGCTGGAATGTGCCTGTGAGCATGTCCAGCACAGATATCTTGGTTAAAGTACAAGGACATAGAATGTACTTATCCCCTTATATCTAGCAGCTACATAAGATAGGGCTTAACAAAGAGTTATTAGCACAAAGCAAAGAGGCTTGAAGGAAGTTAGTCTTTAAAAGAAACTATTATTTCTAACATTTATGATTTATTCTTTAACAAGAAGGGAAACTTTGAAGAGGAAACTTTTTACTTTCTACAGCCTCCCAAGTAGCTGGGACTACAGGCACACACCACCACACTTGGCTAATTTTTGTATTTTTTGTAGAGATGGGGTTTTGCCCTGTTTCCCAGGCTGGTCTCAAACTCCTGGGCTCAAGACATACTCCAGTCTGAGCCTCCCAAAATTCTGGGATTACAGGTGTGAGCCAACACACACAGCCAACTCTAAGTTTTTAGCCTGGAAAAATGATGATGCCTGGAGAAAAAAAAAAAAAGGAAACTGGGGTGAGGAGCTAATTTTATAAATGACACACGTAGCTGAATTTGAAGGGACCGCAGAACATCTGACTGGGACTGTCCAGCCAGCTGTCAAAGATAAATCAATCACTTGATCTAGAATATCCAAGTGTCTCTAAGCAAGAGTTCTTGGGACATATTTGTTATTTCCACATGTTCTGAGCACCTGCCAGGAGCAGATTTGCCATACTGGGCACACAGGGAACGGAGATGGACAGGGCTGGACTTGCCCTCAGACTCATACTGAGTGCAGAGAAAGAGTGCTGCAGAATTAGCTGTAATTACTACTTCAAGAATGGAGATGAGTGGTGCAGAGATCCCAGTACATTGTCTGTATGTAGATAATGCTGCTAAAGTATTTAAGCTTGCTTAGAAATAGTTCCCTTAATTATTTTCAGCACTCTGCCCGAGTCTTGTTTACACTATTAATTTATTTCACAAACCCTTTCTTAGCAAATAATGCCAACAGATCCAGTGGGACTTAGCAAAATAAATGGAATCTAAATTAAAGTAAGCAGCCTGTGTCGATTTTTATTTCTGCTTTTTCAGATAAAGCAGCAGAGATTCATTAGGTATACAAGAGTATATCAGTGAATACAGTATAGCTGAAGAACTAACCATACCTGGTTTTCTTGAAAAAAAAAAAAAAATGGGACAGTCCCCCGTTTATGAGGAAATAAGTTTAGGATTCTCGAAGAACATAATCAATCAGAAATCACTAATATTTATGAAGAGTTTACCATGTGCCAGACACTATGCTGAGGCAGGCTTCATTCATTATCTCATTTAAATATCACAAAACCCCTGAGGCTTTTATAACAAGGCCTACTTTACATATGAGGGAACCAAGGCTCAGAAAGGTAAAGCAACTTGTCCAATGTCACCCAGCTAATGAATGAAAGAGTGGAGACTGTAACTCAAGTCTGTCTTACTTCACAGCTCATGCTCTGAAATAAGAATACATATATGAATATAATTAATAGCTATCACTTATGGGGCTAATACTATATGCTAAGAGCTGTGCTACGAATATCTCAACACACAAGTCATCTTTTTTTTTTTTTTTTTTGAGATGGAGTCTTGCTCTGTCGCCCAGGCTGGAGTGCATGGAGTGCAGTGGCGCAATCTCGGCTCACTGCAGCTTCCGCCTCCCGGGGTCAAGCAATTCTCATGCCTCAGCCTATCAAGTAGCTGGGACAGCTGGGATTACAGGCGTGCAACACCACGTCTGGCTAATTTTTGTATTTTTAGTAGAGATAGAGTTTTGCCATGTTGGCCAGGCTGGTCTCAAACTCCTGACCTTAAGTGGTCTGCCCACCTCAGCTTCCCAAAGTGCTGAGATTGCAAGTGGGAACCACCATGCCCAGCCTATTTTTCAAAGCTCTCTGACATTAACTCACCAGAGCTTCTTGATAAGAGCTGAGGAGGACAGCCTGGGAGTCAATATGTAAGAACGAAGAAGATATATGGAAATAAATCAGTCACCTGATTAGGTTACAGGATTTGGAGTAATTTTTATCTTAGTTGTTTATTAAAGCATTTTGCCATGAATCAACATTTTATTACAAGAAAGAATAAGAGCTTGTTTAGTATCCATTCCATAAACTATTAGGTGAACAATCATGGGGAGAAGTCCCCCAACGTCTCTAAGCTTCAACTTCCTCATATGCAAAAGGGGGCAACTTCTACCATCTGCTCCTCAGAGGTACCATAAAACTCAAGTGAGATGAATGTCTGTGAAAGTACTTCAGATGTGCTTTACATGTAGGCCTAAAGCCAAAGATGGGTTAACCACATTGATACTTAACATGAGTTTGCTCACTTAGATGCTGTAAACAACATGTAAGAGAGTAGGCATTAATAATGAGAACAGCTTGGTGCTGGCACATGAATACACAGACGAGCAACAGAGAGACTAGAAATAGACCACCTACATATGGGAATTCAATGTATGATCAAGTGGAATTTAAATCACTGGGGAAATGAGATATTTCAATGAGTGTCTCAGAACAACTAGGCAGCCAAATGGAAAAATAATATCTGATGCCACTTTATCACTTATCTAACAGAATTTCCAGATGTTTCAAAGATTTAAATATAAAAATAATCAAACTATAAATTCCTAGGAGATCACATCAGAGAATTTTTCTTTTTTTCTAGAAATGAATACTTTCTGCACAGTGCCTCACTTCTGTAATCCCAGCACTTTGGGGGGCCAAGGCAGGCGGATCACCTGAGGTCGGGAGTTCAAGACCAGCCTGGCCAACGTGGTGAAACTCCGTGTCTACTAAAAATACAAAAATGGTGGCGGGCACCTGTGGTCCCAGCTACTTGGGAGGCTGAGGCAGGAGAATGGCTAGAACCAGGGAGGTGGAGGTTGCAGTGAGCCGAGATCGTGCCGTTGCACGCCAACCTGGGAGACAGAGTGAAACTCCATCTCAAAAAAAGAAAGAAAGAAATGAATACCTTTCCAAATAAGACACAAAGGTACAAAAGCTATAGAGAAAAAAAGTTTTAATTTGCCTATCTAAAAATTTAAAATTCCTGAAAGGACAAAAAATGCCACAAAGTAAAAGACAAGTGACAAACTGGGAGATAATAAGGCAACATACCCAACAGACAAGGGGCTAAATCCCATAATAATTAATTAATTAATTAACAAATATTTAATGAGCAACTGTTATGTGCCAGGCACCATTCCAAGCATTTAAGACTTCAGAACAATTAGAATTCCCTGCCTTATGGAGCTCATATTCTGTTGGGGAACATACAGAAATCTTGCATATTAGTAGGAAAGCACAATAAAAAATGAACTATAAATAGTTGACAAGGCTGTTAACACAAGTGGTATTAAACACCAGAAAAGTGTTCACTCTCCCTCAAAACAAATGAAATGTAAGCTCTCCCTGGTTGTCTAGTGGATAGGGAAAAAAATAAAAATGAGCCCAGTGCAGTGGCTCACGCCTGTAATCCCAGCACTTTGGGAGGCTGAGGTGGGTGGATCAGCTGAGGTCAGGAGTTCGAGACCAGCCTGATCCATATGGCAAAACCCCATCTCTACTAAAAATAGAATAATTAGCTGGGCATGGTGGCGTATGCCTGTAGTCCCAGCTACTTGGGAGACTGAGACAGAAATGCTTGAAACCGGGAAGCAGAGGTTACAGTGAGCCAAGATCACGCCACTGCACTCCAGCCTGGGTGACAGAGAGACAAACAAAAGATTATAAGAATAAAAAATAAAAATGAAATGCAAGTTAAACTTTAGTAAGATACCATCTTCATCCATTGACTTTGCAAAATCAAAAAGTATAATAAGGCTAGGCACAGTGGCTCATGCCTGTAATCTCAAAGTACTGGGATTACAGGTTAAGATGAGGGATAGCTAGAAGCCAGGAGTTCAAGACCAGCCTGGGTAATATGTTGAGACCCCATCTCTACAAAAACTTTAAAAAATTAGTTGGGCACGTTGACACATGCCTGGAGGCTGAGGTGGGAGGATCGCTTGAGCCCAGGAGTTGAGGCTGTAGTGAGTTATAACCATGCCACTGCAGTCCAGCCTGGGAAATACATTGAGACCCTGTCTTTTTTTTTTTTTTTTTTTGAGACGGTGTCTCACTCTGTCACCCAGGCTGGAGTGCAGTGGCACATCTCAGCTTACTGCAGGCTCTGCCTCCCAGGTTCACACCATTCTCCTGCCTCAGCCTCCCGAGTAGCTGGGACTACAGGCACCTACCACCATGCCCGGCTAATTTTTTGTATTTTTAGTAGAGACGGGATTTCACCATGTTAGCCAGGATGGTCTCAATCTCCTGACCTCGTGATCCGCCCGCCTTGGCCTCCCAAAGTGCTGGGATTACAGGCATGAGCCACCGTGCCCGGCCGCTTGATTATGATTTGATCAGCAGAGAAGTTGCTCATATCATTGACAAATGTGTGTGGTTCAAACATGAATGTTGGTTGATATTTCATTTTTATTCATAATAAAAATGGAAGTGAGACAACAAATATGTATGTTGGAACTTCACTTGTCTATCAATGACATGAGCAACTTCTTTGCTGAATGAGATGATAGTTTTTGAATACTGGAAGAATATTTCCTGAAGTTTTTGTGCTCATCACAATGTAACAGACTCAGACATAACACTGATGTTAATTCTTAATATTATTTTCTCCATCACTTTCTTAAGTCTAGACCAAGAGTCAGCAAACCATGGCCCTTGAGCCAAATCCAGCCTGCTGTCTGGCTTTGCAGATAAAGCCTGGAACATAGCCATGTTCGTGAGTTACCTGCGACTGCCTTTGCACTACAACAATAGTGTTGAGTGGTTGCACCAGAGATCGTGGCCCACAAAGCCTAAAATATTTACTATCTGGCCTTTTACAGACGACTTTTGCAGACCTCTGGTCTGGACAATGAACAATCCATAGAACAAGATCTGATTTGTAATGTTTGCTGGTTTCCAAAGTGTAAATATTCCCACCATGACCAATTTGAAGCCACCGACAAGTCCTCACTAAATGCAGAATTGAGAAGAGACACAAATAGCACATCATTGTCTGGTATTTCCACTCTACCAATGGCTGTGAATAACCTCAAGAACACATAATGTTGAGATGTGGAAAAATCATTAGGAAGCCATGAGTTTTGACTATTTGCTTTTTATCTAATTAATTATAAGGTCACATAATTTAATGTTTAATCATCACTATGTTAACAACCAGCTCACAGCATTCCCGAAAATTTCACAGTTGGCTCCTGTAAGCTGATATGGCCAGCCCCAGCTCATGACAGGTTCTGGTATGCTGTCAAATGTGTGGAAAATGTATCGGGAGGTCATGACTATATAGCCACATAAGCTTCTATATGCACAGAGTATCTCTGGAAGATGCATAAGAAATTGCAACAGCTGTTGCTTCTACAGTGGGCAAATGGAGGTCTGGGAGTTGAGTTAGGGATGCACATTTATTTTTTACTATATGTTCTTTTGTAGAGAATATAAATTTGTATGAATTTTTTAAGCATATGTCTGTGTTACCCTTAAATCCCAATGGATCTTTTATAAGCAAGCTCTTCCATCTTTTTTTCCTGAGTCTCCCCTTCACCCTGCAGTGTCTCTGCAATGCTGGTAGAGTGGGCTGGCACAGCCCGCGCCTCTGGCCTGGTCCAAGTCCAACCTGCCTGCCTCCTGGGGCAGGGGCTCCCTGAACGAAGAGCTGTGGAGGCTGAAGAACTCAGTGAATCAGCAGTTCTCCCAGATGAAACGCTGGCCTGAAAACAGCCTCGAGAGCTTTGGCCCGTCACCTTGCCTTGCCTTCTCTTTCCTCCTCGTCCTCTGTTTGTTCATCTTTCCTGAAAAAATTAAGTCAGCTCCTCCCCTTAACCAATTTCCCTGGCATTCTGAAGGGCAGGCCGCATGGCCCACCTGCCAGCTACTCCCACCTGCCAAGCCTTCCTGACTATATTTACCCCGGTACTCCCATGTCCCGGGGCTGCTTCGGCACAGCCAAGGACACACCCAGGTGTTTGTTTTCTAGGTCAGATTTCCTCAGCCGTAGGTGTATCTATGCTTTTCCCTCAAAATCCTCATAGCTCCTTTCCCCACCCCAACTTCCAGGCCAGACGGGGTTCAGGGGTGTCTCAGCTAAGGTTGCCCTGAAGCAGACACAAATTAGTACAAAAGGGAATTATTAGGAGGTGATCCTTAAAAATTTGGGCAGGAGAATGGAAAGGGTGGACACAGACAAAAAGGATGCCAAGCGAGAATGTAATGATTACTGCTGCAGTTTTCTACAGCCGCCTGTCAAACTATCCCAACACAGTGGCACTGACCAGCAGCCATTTTCGCTATGCCCACAGCTTCTGTGGGTCAGGCGTTTGGACAGGGCAATGGGAACAGCTTGTTTCTGTTCCATGGTGTGTGAGGCCTCAGATGGAAAAACTCAAAGACAGGGGTGGCTTGATGACTGCAGGCTGGAACCATCCGGAAGCTTCTTGAAGCTGGGTTGACTTACGTGTGGTCTTGCATGTGAGTTGCCCTTTTCACATCATGGCTGTTGGGTTCCAAGAGGCAGTGTCTGGGGAACAAGAGTTCCAAGACACTAAGTCAGAAGCTCCTAGACCTTTTCTGACCTCGCTTCGGATGTCAGCAATGAAGTTCTGTGGATTCAACTGCATTCTATTGGTTACCAGCAGTTGCTTGAATCTGACTAGCTCCAAAACTTAGTGGACCTCTGGCAAGAGTTCATTGCAGAAGGGGTGCATCCAATGAGAGGCACTGCTGTAGCAACAGGGACCTCTCCAATGGGCTGTTTGAGTGCTCTCAGAATATGGCACCTGGGTTCCTCCAGAGCAAGTGATCTGAGAGAGAGCAAGGAGGAGGCCACTCTGCCTTTCATGACTCATCTCAGAAGCCACTCACTATCACGGGCTCTGTTCTGTTCATTGGAAGTGAGTCATGAAGTCCGGCCCACACTCAAGAGAAGGGAAATTAAGCTCCTCCTTTTGAAATGAGTGTAAGAAAGTAAAACTTTGTCAAATGTGTGTGTGTGTGTGTGTGTGTCCCTAAACTATGTGTCTTTTTTTTTAATCTTTCCTAAATGGAATCACACTGTGAGTGTTCTGCGACTTGAAGTTTCACAAGACATTATACTTCTGAAATCCATTCATGCTGACACACTGTATTAGTTTGCTCCAGCTGCCATAACAAAGTACCACGGACTAGGGGCTTAAACAACAGAAATCTATTTTCTCACAGTTCTGGAGGCTGAAGTTCGAGATCCAGGCATGGGCAGGGTTAGTTTCTCCTGGGGCCTCTGTCCTCGGCTTGCAGATGGCGTCTTCTCCCTGTGTCCCCACATGGTCCTCCCTCTGTGTGAGTCTGTGTCTCCATCTCCCCTTCTTATAAGGACACCAGTCAGGTTGGATTAGGGGCCACCCTAAAGACCTCACTTTAACTCAATCACCTCTTTAAAGAACCCACCTCCAAATATAGTCCTGAGGTCCTGGGGGTTAGGACTTCAACAGAGGAATGCTGGGGAGACACAATTCAACCCATAGCATGCACATAATTGTAGTTTGTTAATTTTCATTACTCTATAGTATCCCATTTTATGAATAGACAAAAGTATATTATTTATTGTACCAACAACGGATATTTTGGTTATTTCCAGTTTTTTGTTATTATACATGATACTGCCACAAGCAACCTGGCTCCCATGAACATGTAGCATACATGCATCTCTATATCTACTGTTAATCCCAATTCTTTTACAAAGTGGTTGCACTAATTTACACTCCCACCGGCAGCATATCGGAGTTACTCCACATTCTTACCAATATTTGGTATGGTCAGAATTCTTAACTTGCTAATCTCATGAGTGCAAAATAATATCTCTTTTGTGGCTTTAATTGGCCTTTCCCATATTACCAACAAGGTAGAGAATCTTTTCATTTGTTTATGAAATGCTTTTTCATTTCCTCTGTCCATTTTTCCACTGGGTTGTTCACTCTTGCCTTATTGATTTGTCGAAGGTCTTCGCGTATTGCAGTTGCAATTACTTTGATCGCCTGTGGCTTGTCTTTTCAGTTTCTCTTGCCAATTTTTGTCCACCTAGGCTCCTCTTCTTTTGCCCATCTCTTGTTCCTGTCCCTCTTGCGTCCTGTTCTCTCCTTGTTCCACATGTGATCCCATGTCAATCAGTCCAATGAATAAACTTTCCACTGCATATGCACCCGAATCCTAAGTCTGTATCTTCAAAATAGCTCTTAAAATCCACTGAACTCAGCCAGGCGCAGTGGCTCATGCCTGTAATCCCAGCACTTTGGGAGGCTGAGGTGGGCAGATCACATAAGGCCAGGAGTTCGAGACCAGCCTGGCCAACATGGTGAAACCCCTTCTCTACTAAAATTACAAAAATTAACCAGGCATGGTGGTGCATGTCTGTAATCCCAGCTACTTGGGAAACTGAGGCATGAGAATCATTTGAACCCAGGAGGCAGAGGCTACAGTGAGCCAAGATCATGTCACTGCACTCCAGCCTGGGACACAGAGCAAGACTCTGTCTCAAAAAAAAAAAAAAAAAAAAAAAAAAATCCACTGAACTCTTCATGCTTTTCCTAACCTGTGAACTTTTGAACATGTTTACTGCTGTTCAGGGAATACCATCTCCCATCCTGGCCCCTGCTCCTCCCTATACTCTGTATAGCTAACTCCTATTAACCTGCAAGTCTCAGGTCTCAGCTGAAGGGGCCTCTTTTAACCATGCTCCCAGAGTGCCCTGTAATTGTCACATCACAGCACTTAGCACACAGTATTGCCATTATCCTTTTACTCGGCTGTCTCTCCCACCAGACTGTAAGTCCCCATGACACTGTACATAGCAGCATGTCTGTACAAAACCGACATGCAATAAATCCTTGACGGTGAATTAATTAATAATTTTTCATGGGTAAAAAATTAGGCTCACCAATAAAACACATGAGCATTCAAATCATTTGTACTATTAAAACATGTATGTAAATTCTACACATTAATCATCAAAACAATGTTAAAATAACCTCTGAACCCTGATCTCCCAAAATAAATGTATTATAAGTGTGTAAAACAACAGTTAAGTTTCATCAATAGCCTCCCCTCAGCCAAGATCACACCCTCTGAAGGGAAGATCCCAGCAGAAGGTTCCACCATCCCCTAAGGATTCCATCATGGGCTCCTTCCCCTCCCCAACCCTGCCCGTGCATACATTTCCTCCAGAAGGAAATGGGAACTAGGAAGAATTGCCTAACCTGCGCACACCTGGAAAGCTGGGTGCTCCTGACCAAGGAGAAACTAAACAAATTAAAGTGATGACGATACTGCTCAGCAGTGATTCAGGAGTATGACTTTCCTGAAGTCATTTGTTTGGCATTGCTACATGCCTAGTCAAAGTCAGAAACGTCAGTTTCCCACTGAATAAACAGCCAGGTGGGAAAGAAAGGGTTGGCAATGGGGCATTTTAACAAATGAGCTGAACTTTTCCCTCAACTTTATTTTCTGGTAGAAATGTTGTAAGTTAAACAGATTTACTATTTTCTTTTCCTTTCCTCTGAGATCAATTTCTCCAAGCAACTTTCTCTTAACTGGGTGTGAGTCAGTAACTTCTAAGTTCCTCTAGTGCAAGTTTTCTCAACCTCAACACTATTCACATTTTGGGCCAGACAATTCTTTGTTGTGAAGTCCTGTCCTGTGAGTTGTAGGATGTTTAGCAGAATCTCTGGTCTCTACCAGTAGATGCTAGTAGCACTCCCCAAGTTGTGCCAACGAAAACTATCCCCAGATGGTATTTCTGGGATCTAGAGTCTAAAGAGATCTTTTGATTTTCTGCCACTGGCAACTGTTAAAAGAAAAATCTTAGACAAATTAAATTTAACAGAGTTTAATTGAGCAAAGAACAATTCACAAATCGGGCAGCCTTCCGAACCAAAGTAGGCTCAAAGGGACTCCAGCCCTGCAGCACAGTCCAAGAAGATTTATGGATAGAAAAGGGAAAGTGATGTACAGAAAATAGAAGTAGGTACAGAAACAGCCAGATGGGTTGCAGTTCCACATTTGCCTTATTTGAGGATGATTTGAATCGTTGGTCACCTCTGATTGGCTGAAACTTGGTTATTGACACAAAAGCAGGTTACAGTCTGTTTACGCATCCAGTTAGGTTACAGTTCACTATGTACGGAGAAACTTTTAGGCTGAACTTAAAATATGTAAGGAAACCACTTTAGGCTAAACTTCTAATTTTTGTTCTCTTGCTATTTCCATCACATCTGAAGTTACTTCCTCCACCGAAGTCTTAAACCCCTCAAACTCATCCATGAGGGTTGAAATCAACTTCTTTCCAACTTCTGTTAATGTTGAGATCTTTACCTCCTGTCATGAATCATGAATGTCCTTAATGGCTTCTAGAATGGTGAATCCTTCACAGAAGGTTTTCAGTTTACTTTGCCCACATCCATCAGTGGGACCAGTGCAACAGCCATGGCACCTGTAGCCTTATGAAATGTATTTCTTCAATAATAAGATTTGAAAGTTGAAAATACTCCTTGATCTATGGACTGCAAAATGGATGTTATGTTAGCAGGCATGAAAACATTATTCTCCTTGTACCTCTCCATCAGAGCTCTTAGGTGACCAGGTGCGTTGTCAATGAGCAGTAATATTTTGAAAGGAATTTTTTTAGCAGTGGGTCTCAACACTGGGCTTAAAATATCCAGTAAATCATGCTGTAAACAGATGAGGGGTTATCCAGGCTTTGTTGCTCTATTTATAGAGCACAGGCAGAGTAGATTTAGCATACTTCTTAAGGGCCCTAGGGTTTTCAGAATAGTAAATAAACATTTTCTTCAACTTAGGGTCACCAGATGCATTATCCCCTAATGGGAGAGTCAGCCTGTCCTTGAAGCTTTGAAGCCAGGCATTGATTTCTCCTCTGTAGTTATAAAAGTCTTAGTTGGTATCTTTTTCCAATACATGGCTGTTTCTTCTACATTGAAAATCTTCTATTTAATGTAGCCATCTTCATCAATTTTAGTTAAATCTGCTGGATAACTTGCTGCAGCTTCTCCATTAGCACTTGCTGCTTCACCTTGCCCTTTAAGTTACAAAGATGGCTTCTTTCCTTAGACCTCATGAACCAACAACCTCTGTTGCTTCAAACTTTTCTTCTGCAGCCTCCTCACCTCTCCTGGTCTTCAGAGAATTGAAGAGAGTTAGGGCCTTGCCCTGGATTAGGCTTTGGCCCAGAGAAATGTGGTGACAGGTTTGATTTTCTATCCAGACCACTAGAACTTTCTCCACATCAGCAATAAGGCTGTTCTGTTTTCTTATCATCTGTGTGTTCACTAGAGTAGCACTTTTAATTTCCTTCAAGAATTTTTTCTTTGATTCACAAGTTGGCTAACTCTCGGGCACAATAGCCTAGATTTCAGCTATCTCAGCTTAATCATTTCTACCTTTTGATTTAAAGTAAGATACATGAAACTCTTCCTTTCACTTGAACACTTAGAGGCCATTGTAGGGTTACTAATTGGCCTAATTTCAACATCATTGTATCTCAGGGAATAGGAAGGCCCAAGAAAAGGGACAGTGGTGGGAGAACAGCAGACTGATGGAGGGGGTCAGAACACACACAGCATTTGTGAATTACATTCATCATCTTATATAGGCATAGTTCGTGGCGCCCCAAAACAATTACAATGGTAACATCACAGATCACCAGAACAGATATTAAAATGACGGAAAAGTCTGAAATGTTGCGAGAATTGCCAAACTATGACACAGAGACACAAAGTGAGCAAAGGCTGCTGGAAAAATCATGCTGATAGACTTGCCCCACACGGGGTTGCCACAAAACTTCAATCTGTAAGAAATATACTATCTGCAAAGTGCAATAAAGCAAAGCACAATAAAAGCAGGTTGGGCTGTGAACTCTTTAGCCCCTTCTCAGATGTCCAAGAAAAAAACAATAAATAATAATCCTTTTGTAGTTCATAAGCTGATGGTTGGGTTTTCACGCTCATGTGTGAGATGTGTTCCTTCGTATCTATCAACACATTATCGGGCTGGCGTGACAACAAATGAGTAAACAGGAGGCACAGGCCCGTTGTATTGCATGTCTGGAAACAATTCTCTTCTTATTACCCAGCTAGGGTTCATGTTTATCATTTCACAATCTCATTCAATAGTAGGTAGTGATTTCCAACAACAGAAAGTGCACATTTCCAAGCCACACAGTCAAGGACCTCCACAACCTGAGTTTGGAAACTTGGGGAGAATTGTGTTAAGTGAACAAAAAGGTTAGACATTTTAGGTGGAAAAATGATACTGGCAAAGATGTGGTGGTAAGAGGGAAAGGAAAATTCCACAGATGCATGGCCACCATGGCTGGAGAAGAGGGTTCCTACTGTATACAAGGATGTGGTTTTCCCATGGACTAGGTCCCATCTCTAGGGAATCACTCCCTCCTCTCCCCAGCCCATGTGGTCATGCCTGCTTCTCAATTCCTGGCAGCTTGGGTTTCTACCACCTGTTAGCACTGCTAACTTACACTGCTTTGTATTGCTAATGGTTTTTTCCTATGTGGTGTATCATCCCAGTTCAGTGGTAAATTTCCAAAAGACAGTGACAGCATCTAGTGTGAAAGTTTACCCAGATCCTGGCTAACACAGTGAAACCCTGTCTCTACTAAAAATACAAAAATTGGCCAAGCGTGGTGGCATGAACCTGTAACCCCAGCTACTCGGGAGGCTGAGGCAGGAGAATCACTTGAACCCAGGAGGCGGAGGTTGCAGTGAGCCAAGATCATGCCACTGCACTCCAGCCTGGGCTACAGAGTAAGACTCCATCTCAAAAAAAAAAAAAAAGAAAAAATGAAAAAGAAAGTTAACCTGGAGCAGGCACTTGAAAAGTATAAACAACCGATTCCTTCAGAAAACAGAGAGAGGGGCACTCGAGTTATTAATAAACAATTGGATTAAGATCAACCTCTGGAACGAAAATGGCTGATTAACTTAGTTGTGAGTCACTTATGCTGATTTAGCAGCAGATGAAGCAATATAGAGGTTTGTCAACATTACTCAAAATTTAATTTAAAAACCATTCCATCAGTATGATAATTTTAATAATCTGATGGTACTGAAGTCTTTGTCACACTAAATGATTTTTTTAAAGTCCTTTTTCTTACGTAGAAGATAGGATCAAGCAAACACCTGCAGCTGGTCACATGTGCATTACTGTGTGACTCTACGGTGCCCCATTGAAGCCAATGTCACTTCCTCCAGGCCCCAGTCAGTCATCTTCCCACATTCCACAGTGCCTTTGTCCAGACCTGTTATGCTGTAATCTTGCAATAACCTTTGGAATTGCCTCTTTTTATTCGATGAAGTCTGCTGTCAAGCAAGGAAAGCTGGTTGTAAATGCAGCATTCAGGGATGTAGGCCAAGTTCATTGCACTGAAGTCCTATCATTGTTAACAAAAACAAAATAATTGCTGCATGTTGACATACCACAAGCAAGGGAAGTAACTAAACTGACATCAGTGGAATGGAGTGCGAGGGCCATGAGATGAGACAATCTCTACATTGCATTAACAACCTCCACGCCTGCATTTATTCCAGCACCTTCCTTTGAACTCATTATGGTCCTCTCCAGACAACACTCTCATTACCTCAAGGTTGAACTCCTTCTCCTGGAACAGTCTCTCTTCACAATTATGATGCCTCCAGACATTTGAGAGGGAGCCAGTTTCCCTTTAGAATACATTAGTGTCATTTAAAAGTAAATAAATGTTTACTTTGTCAAGCAATTAATTAAAAACAGCAAAGTAGGTGAAAGAATGACAGAAGGAAAGAATAAGGAGGTGTTTTAAGGAAAATCCTGTTGGAAACTTTAGGTGGAGAATGACACCCGTTCTTTCATTCATTTGTTTTTATGCTGAAAGCAGACAAGGTATTTTACAATAAATGACACATGAATTCTAAAAATATTAAGGGAAGGGAAGTAAAACAACAAGAGACAAGAGACAAGACATGAAAAGGGTGCAAAAATTCCATCAGAAAACCTAGGTAAAAGGACCACAAATCTTAGCTCTGTGATCCCAATCAGGGACCACAGGGAGAGCTGACCAAGAGCCACAGGAGGGGTTCCCAGCCCTGGCTGTGCCTCGGACTCAAAGGGAGGGGGCATTTTCAAAGTCTGGTCATCTCACCCTACTCAAATGCACTGAATCAGAATCTCTAGGCCTTAGACCAAGACATCTGTCTAATAAAAGGAAGCACAAAAAACCATCAAGAGAAACAACCTTTAATTCCCAAAGGAATTTATGATATATGGTTTTCTTTTAAAGCCACCAGACAATGAAATGCACCGTAGTCAATAACAGATAAAGAACAGCTTCAGAGATGTTTGTCACATGGCTGTTTCTCACATCAACCCTCAATAAAGGTTGAGGACATAAGGGTACCTTAAGCCTTGGAAAGAACTTTCTCCTCCACAGCTAGCCTTGTGCTCGTCCCATCAGAGCAAGCATAGGGACTAGACTAGGGAATGGTGGATGGCACGTGCTTTGGGCTTCTTCGCCTAGGCTTGTGGTGAGACCCAAATGAGTAAGGTCATGCACGTAGTAGGTATCCAGTAAACAGTAGTTGATTATTGTTATCATCATTGCTTTCTCTTTTTTTTTTTTTTTTACTCTGTTGCCCAGGCTGGAGTGCAGTGGCACAATCTCGGCTTACTGCAACCTCCGCCTCTTGGGTTGAAGCAATTCTCTTGCCTCAGTCTCCTGAGTAGCTGGGACTACAGGCGCACACCACAACTCCCAACTAATTTTTGTATCTTTAGTAGAGACAGGGTTTCACTATGTTGGCCAGGCTGGTCTCAAACTCCCGACCTCGTGATCTGTCCACCTCAGCCTCCCAAAGTGCTGGGATTACAGGTGTGAGCCATCATCATTACTTTCAGAGACCATTGTTCTTAATGGACTTTGGCAGGAGCCGAACATTTACCATCACTAACAAGAAGCAAACCAAAAACAAATCCTGCTTCTGCTGTGCCTCCCTTGTACTATCTGCCAGCACAAGGTAAGATCTGGAGTGCCTGACACACCCTATTTCACTATTCTTCACAACCACCCTATGGGTAGGCACTATTCTTATACGCGACTTACAAATGGGAAGATCAAGGAACAGACATGTTAAATGTTGTCAATGATATGTGGCAGAACTGATAATCTGACTCTAGATTGTATGACTTCAAATAATATGCTCTTTTTCTTCTTCACACTAGTTTTTTTTTTGAGACAGGATCTTGCTGTGTCACCCAGGCTGCAGTGCAAGGATGTGACCACAGCTCACTGCAGCCTCGACCTCCCAGTCTCAAGTGATCCTCCCACCTCAGCCTCCTGAGTAGCTGGGACTACAGGCTCCTGCCACCATGTCTGGCTAATTTTTTCTCTTTTTTTGGTAGAGATGGTGTCTCACTATGTTGCCCAGGCTGGTCTCAAACTCCTAGGCTCAAGCGATCCTCCTGCCTTGGCCTCCCAAAGTACTGGAATTACAGGTGTCAGCCACCGTAACTGGCCTGATATGCTCTTAATGACCATATTTTATACGCCTGTTGGAAAATAAGGACTCTTGCTGGTTAGGAAAGAACCCATAAGTTCTAGGTACAGAGGAAGAAAATACCCAAGTTACAGTTTTGTTACAAAAATTAAAGCCTGAGCCACATCCTATCTCATCACAGAAGATGCCCATAGGAGTCCCTGTATATAGGGGACTGTATTCAAAGCAAATTTGTTTCTTTTGTTTTTTTTGTTTTTGTGGGGGGAGGTTGCTTTTTTTGAGACGGAGTCTTGCTCTTGCCCAGGCTGGAGTGCAATGGCATGATCTTGGCTCACTGCAACCTCCGCCTCCCGGGTTCAAGCAATTCTCCTGCCTCAACCTCCCAAATAGCTGGGATTACAGGCGCCCGCCGCCATGCCCAGCTAATTTGTGTATTTTTAGTAGAGACGGAGTTTCACCATGTTGGCCAGGCTGGTCTCGAACTCCTGACCTCGTGATCTGCCCACCTCAGCCTCCCAAAGTGCTGGGATTACAGGTGTGAGCCACCGTGCCCAGCCAAAGCAACCTCGAATGGGGCCAGATACCCAACACATGCACGAGTTTTGCTCTGACCTTGGCCTGGAACACTTTGGAACAGCCTTTGTCTCCCATCCACATTTCTGATGACCCATCAGAAAGCTCAGCTAATTCTTCAGAATCTGTCATCAATAATCTCATAAGGTTCTCTTTCTTCGGAACATGGCCTATGACATCTTTTTAAAATGTTCTCAATTCCTTTGAAAGGGGGTTCTTGGCCCTATAATCCCAGCACATTGGGAGGCCTAGACAGGCGGATCACCTGAGGTCAGGAGCTCAAGACCAGCCTGGCCAACATGACAAAACCCCATCTCTACTAAAAATACAAAATACAAAAGTTAGCTGGGCATGATGGCGGGTGCCTGTAATCCCAGCTACTTCGGAGGCTGAGGTGGGAGAATCACTTGAACCCAGGAGGCAGAGGTTACAGTGAGCCGAGATCACGCCACTGCACTCCAGCCTGGGCAACAGAGCCAGAGTCCCTCCGTCTCAAAGAAGAAAAACAAACAAACAACAACAACAACAAAACTGGGGAAGGTCTTCCCGGGAGTCATCTCTTTTCAAATTTGTTATTCAAGAGAGTGTAAAGGTTGAGAGTTAAAACCATACAGATGTCATAAACTGCTGCCCAGACAGTAAGTGACAGTAAGCTCACACTTGCCACCAGGGCGGCAGCCAGCTTCTGATCACTGGTGAAATAAAAGCCAAAGGGCATCCCACCGGCAGGTTTCATTTGCTGAGGGTGTGTGGAATTGGCTCGATGGCTTTTACACAGACTCACAGGTACCAGTCAGTAACAGAGGGCGCCTCTAGCCGGGACCAACACTTTCAAAGTGTCCTCCTTGGTAGAGACAGTGCCACTCTGGAGAATGAGGACATCTTTAGGACCTTAGGTGATGAGGTCTGAAAGCCCTGGACACTGCGGGACGCTGGGCAGCCGGGCACCCTTGGAACCGAAGCCGCCTGGGGAGGCAGGAAGCCGCAGCTCGTGCTGCTGTTGACGCCAAAGCCGCCTCTCCCCACCCCCTCCCGCTCCCGGGAGAGCCGGGCAGAGGGAAAACCTGGAAAGACGGAGCTGGAGTTGAGGAAGGGAGCTTTGGCTAGACCCCGGATGGGCAGGAAGGGGAGAGAGAGAAAGACTAAAATTGAGTGCAGCATTGGTTTTAGAAAGAACTTTAGGAATAACTGAAAAAGCAAAGCTTGAATGTCATCTCGGGGTGTGAGATAACAGCCACAGTCCCTTTTTAATTCTGCTTATAAATGTGTTTAATTAAAATGGCTTTGACTACAGTAATGTCCACAGCCGGTCATAGGTCATAGCTGGAAAGACCAGCAGTGAAATCTCTTCTTTAAAGCCAACACATTTTCTCTATTCCTAAAATGTTTTGCCTACCAAGCCCAGGGTGCCCCACAGAACACACCTCCTACGTGGAAACGAGATGCAAATTCTACGGTACAAGTGGTTCCTTGGTGCCTTTGCGAATCCTAGAACCACAGACCTGTCAGCGGGATGTCAATCCTCAGGGAGATCTCAGAGCATTTCGCTAGAAGTCAGTGTGGGGCAAGTCATGACAAACATTTCTGATAAGGCTGTGATTTCTGTAAGGCTTATTTTTTACATAATTATCTTTAAATCATATTTTTTCAGGTAATAAAAGTAGTATATGCTTTCTATTTTTTTTAAAAAAAGCACTAAAAACAATAAATAAATTAGATCAGTGCACCCCTACCATGATCCCAATCCTTAGAGATAACCACTGTTAACTGTTTGATATGTACTCATCCACATTTTTCTCTGCATATATGCTATCTTACAAAAGCAGGATTTCTATCTATGTCCTCAGATTCTTAGTGACTCACATTACTAGGAAGTTGATCTTCAAAAGTAAATTAATTTTTAAAGTAATTTCAGTTTAACTTTGATGTTCACGTATGAATGTGTCATTTTTTTAACAGAGCATTTCACTAGGAGAACTCAATATCATCATTTTGATAGTGAGGCAGTATTGCGGTTCTCATACAAAAGATAGCAGGCAGGAATTATTAAATAATCTTAGTTATTTGTATAGTTAACAAAAATGACCTAATATTAAGCAATTATTGAGTCCATACTAAATTCTAGGTACTGTCATAAGCATTTTACTTATGTTAACTCTGAAGAACAACCTTATGAGAAAGGTAGTAATATCCTTTTTCAGGTGGAGAAAAAGAGGCTCAGATAAATTAAATAATGTTCCCAAGGTCATGCAGCAAGTAATCGCTGCACAGATATTCACATCTATTCAAAGCAACATCAATATATGTTCTATTCTGCTACCAACTGTTCAAGTAATCAGGTTATAGTTATGAAAACAAGCAGATAAATAAATCAACATGTTTAAAATTGTTTTGTGATTCAACTATGTATATTATGGAGTTCTTAGTGAAAGTGATGAGTTTGTAGTCCATCCCCAGGTACTTACCGCCAGTGTGACCTTGAGCAGATCTTTTAGCTGAAACACAGCTACAAAGTGAAGATGCCGTCTACAATAACACTGGGCTCACGGAGCTAAAGTGAGGTTTAAAGAAGACAATATATATGAAATCTCCTTGAAAACTGTAAAGAACTATCTAATATGATGTTAAGGACATAGTTATGTGGCAATTCCTAATTCAATTACAACAGGCTTTATAACTTCACATTTATAATAATTCCATCAGAATAAAACAAATGCAGAGTTTCTTTAACTAACTGAAAATAAAAGGCAGCTTTCCGCACTACTCAAAGTCACATGTCTGTACCCTCTCCCAGGCTTGGAAAACCTTGTTTTCCAGCCATACTTTTTCCTATTCTGATACTGAAGTGTTAGATTAATTTTTATTTTATCAATATAATAACATTCATATATTTTGTCAAATACTCAATGCAAAAAAAAAGTTTCTGACCTAACTCCCCAATTTTCTTGCTGAATACTACCATTTTCCTTTCCTTCCTCTCTTTCTTCCAGTATTTCCTTTCACATTTCAAAATGATACATTTATTCTGCAACTTGTTGATTAATCTATTTTAGTGTATTATTGACTTCCTATTAGAAAGATAAGGATATTGTTTTCATAAACTACTTCTCTTCCTCCACTTTCCTCATACTCCAAAATGGGGTTACATAATAATTATTAGTCATGTGTTCTTGAGTTAGTATTAACATTGTTATGGTTATCTAATATTGTTTACCACTGAGACAAAGGGTAAACTATCACTACTATTTCCTCTCGTGTAAAAAGAAATCAAAAATGGCAAACAATAGAGATAACCAATGAAACCAAAGCCTGGCTCTTTGAGAAGATTAATAAAACCACTAAGACTCTAGACTGAGCAAGAAGACACAAATTACCAAAATCAGAAATGAAAGAGAGAACATCATCACAGATCCTACGAATATTAAAAGAACGATAGGGAAGAATATAAACACGTATATGCCAATAAATTTGAAAAATTACGTAAGTGTTCACATTGCTCAAAAGACACAGATTACCAAAACTGGCACAAGAAGAAATATAAAATATGATAAGGCTTTATATCTATTAAAGAAATTCAATTGTAATTTAAAGTCTCACAATTATAAATCCAGGTCTTGATGGCTTCTCTTATGAATTCTAACAAATATCTAAGTAAGAAATAATACTTATCCCATACAAATATTTTTATAAAATAGGAATCAAGGAACATTTCCCATCCATTTTATGAGGCCAGTATTGCCCTGGTACTAAAAACAAAGACATTAAAAGAAAATAAAACTATAGCTAATATTCTTCATGAACATAAAGGCAAAAATTCTTAATAAAATATGAGCAAAACAAATCAAACTATTTTAAAAGGATAATATATCATGATTAAGTGTGATTTATCTCAGGAATTTAAGATTAGTTTAACATTTGAAAATTAATCAATGTAATTCATCATATTAATAAAATAAAAGAGTAAAACCCTATGATCATCTCAATAGATGCAGAAAAAGCATTTGGCAAAATTTAACATTCATCCATGATAAAAACTCTCAGCAAAAATGAACCTTCTCAATCTGATTTTTTTTTAATCTATGAAAAACCTACAGCTAACATCACACTTAATGGTGAAAGACAGGACATTTCCCCCGAGATGAGGAACAGAGCAAGGATAGTCACTCTCAACTATTCCTATTCAACATTGTACTAGAAGGCATAGCCACTGCAAGTAGTCATCCAAATTGGAAAAGAAGAAAAACTATTTATTTGTAGACATGATTGTCTATATAGAAAATCCTAAGAAAAATATGAAAAAGCTGCTAGAATTACTAAAACTAATAAGAAGGCTTAGCAAAGTTGCAAGCTACAGTTAATATTTAAATATCAACAGTATTTCCAAACAATTAGAAAATTAAAAAAAAATTTTAACTTCACATTTACAACACACACACAAAAATTAAATACTTGAAATACCTAGTGATAAGCTTAACAAAATAAAATCAAGATGTATATGCTGAAAAGCATGAAACATAGCAGAGAGATATAAAAAGACTCAAATAAATGGAGAAATAAATAATATTCATGGATAAGAAGACTCAATAGTTATAAAATGTCAGTTGTTTCCAAATCGATCTTTAGACTCAACAAAGGAATTTTTTTGTAGAAATTGACAAACTGATTCTAAAGTTTATATGAAAATTTAAAGCACCTAGAATAGTGCAATTTTGGAAAAGAAAAATTTTGAGGATTTAACACTACCTGCTTTTAAATCTTACTAAACTGCTACAATAATCAAGGTAATGAGCTATTGGTATACAGACAGACACATAGATCAGAAAAACTGATTAGGGAGTCTAGACGTGGACTCACATGTACATGCTCAACTAATTTTCAACCAAAGTGACAAGGTAAGCCAATGGCTCAAAGATAGTATTTTCAAATAAATTGTGCTAGAACAATCAGATATCCTATGACCCTCACCTCAAACCATACACAAATGTTAACCCATAGACTTAAATGTAAAAGATAACACTATAAAACATCCAGGAGAAGACATATCCAATCTCAATCTAACAAATATCTCACATACAGAACATAACAACCACTAACCATAAAAGAAAGTATTAATACGTGGAACTTTATCAAAATTAAAACCACTATTCTTCTGAAGACAATGTTTACAAAAAAAAGGCAAGCCACAGAATGGGAGAAAATATTTGAAAATGTACATTTGAGAAAAAAATTGTATCCAGAATATGTAACAACTGTTACATTCATTGTTATATTCAACAATATAAACAACCCATTTTTTTTAATGGGGGAAAGACTTGAATAAACACTTCAAAAAAGAAGAGATACAAAAATTTACAAGCAAATGAAAAGATATTCAACACACTATTCAAAAAAAGTAATTTAAAAATACCATGAGATATCACAACATATGCATTAAATTAGCTAAAATTTAAAAAAACTGATAATCCCAAGTGTTGGCAAGCGATGGAGCAACTGGAACTCTCATGTGTTTTGATATGCATGTAAAATGGTACAACCATTTTGGAGAAAAGCTTGGCAGTTTCTTATAAAGTTAATCTTATATTTACTATATGACATAACAATTCCATTCCTATACATTTATTTAAAGGAAATGAAAATATATGTTCACATAAAGTCATAGTCACAAATGTTCCTAGCAGCTTTATCATTAATTGCCCCAAACTGGAAAGAACCCACCCAAGTTTCCTTCAATAGATGAATGGATAAACTATGATACAGTCATAGAGTAGAACAATATATAGCAATAAAAAAGAATGTATTGCTGGTATATGCACCATCATGGATGAATCTCAAAAACATTATGCTCAATAAAAGAGATCAGACTCAAAAGTCTACAGTCATGCAGTCCGTGGGGAATGGATCTGGGACCTCACTTGCATATCAAAATCCTCTGATGCTCAAGTCCCGGATATAAAATGGCATAGTATTTACACACATCCTCCCATATACTTTAAATCATCTCCAGATTACATATAATACCTAGTACAGTGTAAACAAAAATCGTTGTTGTAGTGTATTATTTAGGGAATAATGGCAAGAAAAAGTAAGTCTATACATGTTCAGTACAGACACAATGTTTTTGCCCAAATATGTTTGATCCATGGTTGGCTGAATCCATAGATTTAGAACTCACGGATACAGAGGGCCGATTTATTTATATGATTCTACTTATATTAACTTCTAGAAAAAGTAAAACTATAGTGGTGGAAAGCAGATCAGTGGTCGTCAGGGTCCAGGAAGTAAATGAAAGGATAATTAATCCCCTTGAAAAGGAGTCCAAGAAATTTTCTCGGGTGATGGTAGCATTTTGTATCATAATTGTAGTGGTGGATACATGACTGCATATTTTCAAAACTAGGGATTCTCAGCCTTGGCACTGCTGACGTTCTGGGCAGGATAGTTCTTTGTTGCAGGACTTTACTGTGCACTGCAAGATGCTTAGCAGTGGCCCTGGCCTCTACCCAACACGAGGATCACACTCACACCCCCTCCCAAGTTGTGACCACCAAAATTGTCTGTAGACATTACCAAATATCTCCTGGAGGAGTGAAATCACTTCTGGTTGAGAACCACTAGTCAAAACTCATCAAATAGACTGGGCACAATTGCTTATGTCTATAATCCCCACACTGGGAGGCTGAGGCGGATGGATCACCTGAGCCTAGGAGTTTGAGACCAGCCTGGGTGACATTAAATTAATTAACAAAATAGAATTAAATTTTATTTTTAAAATTCAAATTTAAAAAAAAATTATTTTAGATGGGGTCTCACTCTGTCACCCAAGTTGGAGTACAGTGGCATGATCTCGGCTCACTGCAACCTCCACCTCCCAGACTCAAGTGATCCTCCCACCTCAGATTCCTGAGTACCTGGAGCATAGGTGCATGTCACCACCCCGGGCTAATTTTTTGTATTCTTGGTAGAAACTGGGTTTCGCCATGTTGCCCAGGCTGGTCTCAAACTCCTGAGCTCAGGCAATCCACCCACCTCGGCCTCCCAAAGTGCTGGGGATTACAGGCTTGAGCCACCGCACCTGGCCAGAAATTTTCTTTTTAATTTCAAAAAAAGAGAAAAAAGACCAGGCACAGTGGCTCGGGCCTGTAATCCCAGAACTTTGGGAGGCCAATGTGGGCAGATCACCTGAGGTCAGGAGTTCGAGACTAGCCTGGCCAACATGGCAAAATCCCATCTCCATTAAAAATACAAAAATTAGCCAGGTGTGGTGGCGTATGCCTGCAGTCCCAGCTTCTCAGGAGGCTGAGGCACGAGAACTGCTTCAACCCGGGAGGCGGAGGTTGCAGTGAGCCGAGATTGTGCCACTTCACTACAGCCTGGGCAACAGAGTGAGCCTCTGTCTCAAAAAAAAAAAAAAAAAAGAGAGAGAGAGAAACTCATCAAATAGTAGACTTGTAAAATAGAAATTAGTGAATTTTAGCATACATAAATCCTACCCCAATAAAACTGATTTTTAAAATTTAGGAAGCAGTTTGGGACAACAGTCCCTATGCCCAGGAGATATGAGTTCACCCTTACACATTTTGCACGCCCCTCATTATACTCAAATGAGAAGCTCTACAGATACTGAAATAATTTTTCTGCAGATTTTTAGAAATATTCTATTTTTTAAGTTAATTCAGCAATGTTACTGAAAAATCTGATGTGATCTTAATTCCTGATTCTTTGTGACCATTTTTATTCCTCTGAAAGTTTTTAGTCACTAAATTAGGTTCTTATAATAGGCCCATTCAAACTGGAAAATTAAGTCCTTTTCTAGGAAGTTTTCATGCATGCTTTATTTAAAATTTTTTCCTGTCTGTTTTCTCTATTCTCTTTTCCTAGAACTCCAGAAAGATATTGGGACTCCAGAAAACACTTTCTCATCTTATCTAACAGTTGTCTATCTTTTTGTCTTTTCCTTCTAGCAGAGCGCCTTTATCTTCCAGCTCTTTCTGAAGTCTTTGTTTCAGCTTTCTTATCTGTAATTCCAAAGAGTTTTTTCTTGTTCTCGAATTGTTCATCTTCTCTAAGGATGCTATTGTAATTCAGTTCTTTTTCCTCCAGTCCCTGCAGGTGCGTCCCTTCTAGAGATAACGCCGCTTTCAGCCTCTCAATTTGAAAGTTGTCCTTGGATGCATGGTGATCACCTTAGCTGTTTGTTCATGTTTAACTAAGATGGGGGCCTTAAAATTGGCTGTCCTGTAAGCAGGGGTAGAACGTGTTGAGTGGTTGCCTTCGGAAAATGATAAAGCAGCAGAAAGTTGATTTTTCCTTTGAGAAAATGTCAATATCTGAAGGTGTTTTCTCTGGGAATTTACAGTCCCTCCAAGGGTGAATTTTCTGTCCCCCTGTATAGGAAGAACGTACCGATTTCCGGTGTTCCAGGCAGAGAGCAAGGGAAGCAGGCTGACGGGGTCTCCTCATCATTCTTCCCAACGTTCACTCGTAACTCCTATTTTGAGCCCAAATATCATCCTTGCCTTCCACTGAGCCCTGTGTCCCTGACTCTGAAGGCTCTTAAATCAGGATTTTGAAGGGAATGGTTCTTCCCCTGAAACAGAATGCTGTGAATAAGACTGTCCTGGAGGGGCAGAGTGGAAATAGATGCTGTGGGGGAGGGGAGGGGCTGTCAAACGCCATGACCAGGTTCATCATCGCCTCTCTCCTCCGCTCTACCTTTGTCCCTGGTTTCCATAGAGCAGAAATCTGAGTCAAGGTGGAATGCGTTGGATCAAGAGTTGCTATGATTTGGGAAAAGCTCTGCAGGATAAGTCATGAGTTGAGTGGAATGTGGTTCTGCAGAATAAAGGAAAGGCTAAGGAGAGAAAAACAAGTGGAGCAGCTGAGTGCAGCCCCAAGGGCACCGGCTCCTCCTCGGGGAGGCCAGCACGGCTGCAATGTAGGGTGGCAGCAAAAAGAGAGCACTCCACACAGAGAAAGGGACTTGCAGGATTTCTTTCAAGGGGCTGTCAATCTCCAGCATAGGCCCTTTCCCAAAGGTAACCTGGGAACTTAGAAGATGCGCACTGAGATATTTTAAGAAACCCAAGAGTAAAAAGGGGGTGCTTTTATGGACATGTGTGGCTGCAGGAGGCGGCTTGGGCTTAGAGCAAGAGCAGCTACAGACGATCACATGGGAAAGGAATCCTCAGGGTTCTGCTCCTGCCCTCGAGCCTCTGCTTCATACGTCCTCAGGAATAAAATCAGACCTTGCATAAGCTCAATCTGGGTGAGGAGCTGAAAAAATATATAAGTTGAAATTTTAAAGCTGCAGCCTTCTCACTCCTTCTCCTCCAAACCCCAGGGCTAGAGAATTATATTCTAAGAGCATCTATCTCTCCTAATTCTGCTTCTCTCTAGAGGGCAAAAGTCAGGACCTGATTTTAGGAGTTGTTTTTCAGAGTAGGGAGCTCAGCACCTCCTGAGGGCTCATGCATTCACCCCCTCCTCCCTGAGCCCCTGGGAACTCTCCGATGTGGAGCTGGAGGAAAAGCCAGTACAGTACTCTCTCAGGAAAACAAGCTCAGAGGCGGAATCAACAAGAGAACTGACAAACACATCCTTTTCAAAAGAGGCCAGGGGTAAGAAGGATGGCTAAACTAAAGTTCTTATCTTATAGGGAGGGAAAATAATATTCATTTTTTTTCAAAAGCAAGAAAAGATTAAAAAAATAAAACTTGAGATAAAGAAGGTAGAAACAGGTCCAATATATCCATAATTAAAATAAATGTATTTGGAAGGAATTCACCACTCACTTGATTAACAAATTGAATTTTTTTAATCCAGATATATGCTATTTATAAGAGACACTCATTAAGCATAAGGACAGACAACGGTTGAAAGCAAAAGGATGGAAAATGACATGGTAGGCAAGTATGAACAAAAAGAAAGCTGTATAGCATATTAGTATCATATGTGCCAGGCTCCTAGACAGGAAACGTTATTAGGGATCCAGAGGATCACTACAAAATAGTAAAAGTTTAATTCATCAAGAAGAGAACAAGCCAGGTATGGTGGCTCACGCCTGTAATCCCAGCAGTTTAGGAGGCCAAGATGGACAGATCGCTTGAAGTCAGAAGTTCAAGACCAGCCTGGCCAACATGACAAAACCCTTTCTCTATTAAAAAGTACAAAAATTAGCCGGGCATGGTGGTGCGCACCTGTAGTCCCAGCTACTCGGGAGGTTGAGGCAGGAGAATCACTTGAACCTGGGAGGCAGAGGTTGCAGTGAGCCAAGATCATGCCACCGCACTCCAGCCTGGGAGACAGAGCAAGACTGTTTAGCATGGCTTTCTCAGTTATTGATAGATGAAGACGACAAAAAAATCAGAAAGGATATTAAAAATATGAACCACTCAATTTCAAGTTATGACCCACTCAACTAACATCTAATAGATATATTGAGTTCCTTCAAGTATTAGAGAATATACATTTTTCTCAAGAACACATGGAATATATGCAAAAATTTGATCATGTACTAAGCCATAAAGAAAGTCTCAACACATTTTGAACTTAGATATGAAGCAGACTAGGAACTCTGAATGCAATGAAATTAAATTAGAAATTTAAAGTATAAATTTAAAATGACTACATATTTAGCAGTACTGCTAAACAACACATGGGTTAAAGGGGAAATATCATAATAAAAAATTTAATATATCTAAAACTGAATGACAATAAAAATACCAAATATCGAAATTGCTGGGATGCAGCCAATGTGTACTTTGAGGGAAATTAATAGATAATTACTTATATTAGAATGAAATAAAATCCCAAAATTATTGAGCTAAGTGTTAGTCTTAAGAAGTGAGGGGGAAGCAACAAACTCAAAGAAATTAGAATTCAGAACATAAAAATAGGAGCTGAAATCAACAAAGTAGAAAACAGAAATACAATGGAGAAGAACCAAAAGGCTAAGAACTGGTTCTTCACTAAAACTAACAATATAGATAAACTTTTCAAGATTTGTCAAGATAAGAAGATAGAAGTCACAATAAGTAATATGATGAATGAAATGGGGGGTGTTATTATATGTAAAGTATACATAATACATAATAAGAGAATATGACCAAAAACAATATGCCAAAAATTTTGAAAACTTAGACAAATATCTATAAAACATAATTTATTAAAACTGACTCAAACAAAAAAACAAAAGGTAAAACTTAAATAATGCTATAATTATTAAAGAAAAATTATACTCACACACACACAAAAAGTACCAAGCCCACATGGGTTTACAGGTGAGGTGAAATTTTCAAGGACCAGATCATCTAGACAAAAGAAATTCTTCCAGACAAAAGAAAAATTCTTCCAGACAAAAGAAAATGAGGAATTACTCCCTAACTCCTCTCATAAGGGGAGATGTTAAAGGAGAGTGGACAGTGAACAATTAAGAAAAATTAAGAAAAATCGCTGCCCCATGGAACTTACGTTCTAGGGTGGGTATGGGAGGGGCACACAGTAAATAAGTAAAAGATACAGTATGATAGATGGTGGTAACTGTTACGGAGAAAACTAAAACAAGAAAGACTCAGGGGAAGTGGGTCACGCCATTTTAAGTAGATGATCAGGGTGGGCCTCACATTTCAGGAAGACCTGAAGGAGGTGACAGAAAGAAACCCATTTTTGACTGGAGGAAGAACAGTGCAGTCAGAGGGAGCAGGAAGTGCGAAGGCCCTGAGGTGGGAACACCACCTCAGGGGTAACACAGAGTGTGCAGGGGTGAGACAGAGGACGGTATGACTGGGAGAGGGCAGGCAACAGGAAGGAGAGTAAGAAATGAGGGGCTAGACCTCGACTGTGACTCAAGAGAGTGCAGCACAGGAGTGGCAGAATCTGGCTTACGTTTTTGCGGGATCACCCTGCTATTATGTTGAAAATACACTGAAGGGGCAACAGTGGAAGCAGACCCTTTAGGAGGCTATTGCAGCAATCTGGGCAGGAGATGATGGCGGCTCAGATGAGGTGGTGCCGTGGAGGTGGAGGGGTTGCATTCTGGGCAAACCTGAAAGATGGAGTCTACAGGATTTCCTCATGGATTGAATTGGGGTGAGAAAGACAGAAGGAGATCCCTGGGGGATCCAGGGCTTTGGGCTGGAGCAACTGGAAGGATAGAGTTTCTATTGAATTTGATCCTTCAAACCACAGAGAGAATGAGAAGAAAGTGGGGAGACAGAGAGGGAGACAGACAGAGAGAGGGGTAGAGAGACAGAAATTTTGACATGCTTCTCTTAAGAAAGCCAGCCTCCCCACCACCACCCCAAAGTCAGCCATGAGGCAAGAGCAAATGGCTGTTTGAGGAGACAGAGAAACAGCATCATAGACAGGCATGATGCAGGAGAAGCAGGACGCCAGTTTTCAAAAAGTAGAACAGAGATTGTGCACATAGCCAGCAAGAAAAAGCAGTGGATTTTCATAAAACCTACATTTTTTTTTTATTATACTTTAAGTTTTAGGGTACATGTGCACAACGTGCAGGTTTGTTACATATGTATACATGTGCCATGTTGGTGTGTTGCACCCATTAACTCGTCATTTAGCATTAGGTATATCTCCTAATGCTGTCCCTCCCCCCTCTCCCAACCCCACCACAGGCCCCGGTGTGTGATGTTCCCCTTCCTGTGTCCATGTGTTCTCATTGTTCAATTCCCACCTATGATTGAGAACATGTGGTGTTTGGTTTTTTTGTCCTTGAGATAGTTTGCTGAGAATGATGGTTTCCAGCTTCTTCCACGTCCGTACAAAGGACACGAACTCATCATTTTTTATGGCTGCATAGTATTCCATGGTGTATATATGCCACATTTTCTTAATCCCTTCTATCATTGTTGGACATTTGGGTTGGTTCCAAGTCTTTGCTATTGTGAATAGTGCCGCAATAAACATACGTGTGCATGTGTCTTTATAGCAGCATGATTTCTTAATTTTTTTTTTTTAGAGACAGGGTCTTGCTATGTTGCCCAGGCTGGTCTCAAATTCCTGGGCTCAAGCCATCCTCCTGCCTCGAAAGTGCCAGGATTACAGGCGTGAGCCACAGTGCTGGGGCAAAACCCATATTTTAATATTGCTTACCAAGATAGACTTATAGCACCTCAGTGAGGCTGGCAGTGCAGCAATGATTAGGCAAACTTACAGAGGGAAAAATGGAGGCCTAGTGGTTAAGTGACTGGCCCAAGGTCACACAGCCAGTAAGAACGATTGCTGGGATTAAGAGCAGAGCTTCTCACTTGCAGTCTGGGGCTCCACCCAGCCCACTGTTTCTTCCTGTAAGGTCATTGCAGAATTCTCTCTCATTTGTTTCTTTTTGCAGCTTGTTTTCATAAGCCACTTATTTCAGGGTTGCTTTTATGAACAGCCTGAGTTAACCTCAATAGCTACGATTTCACTGTCAATAAAACAGCTTTACTTGATGCTCTCTCTCAACCCTCTGAACACATTTTTGTTCAAAATAATGTCCTCAGCAAATGGGGAAAAAAGCAAACTCCACTTCCACCCTGCCCACCACCCGCCCCTCCCCCAATATTCTGACATAAAATAGACACCAGCCGCAGTTAACTGTGGCATTTGAGTCCATTTGTGAGACCGTGCAGCTCCCATTGCCAGGCGAGGAGCCTGGCGACCCTAGCCCCAGCCCAGCAGGTAGGAGCGCTGGTCCCACCGTGCCCTGGAGGAAGGGAAGCCCCAGGAAGCTGAACGCCCTGTGCCCGATTTATAAATAGCCCTTCAGAGGCACGGGCTCTCATGGGAGGCCCCTGCCAACTCCCTTCTGGCGGCCTTTATTTTTTCCATGCCAGGGCCACCCTGTACCGACCCCACCCCACAAAGCAAAGGTCCACCGTGTGTGCGATTCTCAGCCCAGCAGCCCCCGTCCCACCCCGGGGGTACGCCCCACCTTTACCCAGGCCAGAGATGGATGAAAAGCAGCAAGACCTCGGGAGGGCACAAGAGGGCTGAGGAGGCAAGAAACTTCACTAGGACGCCCCCGCAGCAGGGATTGGGGGGGCCAGCCGCCAGCCCTCTCGGCTGGTCCTGGCCTCCCTTCCTCCCACAGCTCCGTCTCTGCTGTTGTCTCCAACAGGCAGGATCTGATCTGCCCCCACCCTGCACCCAACACTTGTTCTTAAATGGGGAGGAGGCCATGACGTCTGCCCGTAAAAATAATCCCTGCGTGCAACAATATTTACATTCTTCTTCCACTGTACAGTACAACCCTTCCAGCAGTGCTGGGGATGAGCCAGGAGACGCTGACTTTGCTCCCGGGACCCGACCCTGTGGAGACTCGGCTTTCCCCCCATTCTCTGGCTGGGGAGCTCCGCAGTCCCTCTGTGGACAGCTCTCTTTGCAGGAAAGCTCTTCTCTATGAGGATGAGCACCACCTCCTCTGGCCCAGGATCGGCCCCTACAGGGACTTCTGCCCAGACAAGCCATTTGGACTTTGCTCCCCATCACCGTGGCCATCAGCTATCAGGAGAGAACCAGCAGCAGCTCTGGGTCCCACCAACCACAACACATGACTCCGTGGCCCATTCCCAAAGTACCTGGGCTCTACGCTTTGCAGGCGTCCCCCGCCTCTCTCACTGCCTATTTATGCGCAAAGTGAGCTGCCTCTTCCCAGGAGTCCTGAGCCAGCTCCCAGCCACATGCAGGCCCTGAGCATGTGCTCTTCCGTGGTGTACCTGCATAGCCCCCCAGCAGTCCCAGGAGGCAGGGGCTGTTACTCTTCCCATTTCACAGCCTAGGCCAGGGAAGCCCTCAGTTAGGCAGTCTGCCTTGAGAGAGGTGAAGCTCCGGGCCTGGTATCTACAAAGCAGCAGCAGCAGCAGCAACAGGCACTAAAGATGAACCCAGCTGTACATGGTCGTAGGCACCTGTCTTCCCTGTTGGGAGGCTGAGGCAGGAATTTGAGACCAGCCTGGGCAAAATAGCTAGATCCCATCTCTAAAAGAAAAAAAAATTTAAAAATTAGCTGAGCATGACGGCTTATGCCTATAGTCCCAGCTACTGGGGAGGCTGAGATGGGAGGATCACTTGAGCCCAGGAGTTTGAGGCTACATTGAGCCATGATCGTACCACTGCACTCCAGCCTGGGAAACAGAGAGATCCCTTCTCTACCAAAAAAAAAAAAAAAAAAAAAAAAAAATTGTTTTAATGAACCCAGAACTCTGAGTTCATAATTGGTTCAGTCCAGACTGGATGCAGCAACTCACGCCTATAATCCCAGCACTTTGGGAGGCTGAGGCAGGAGGATTGCTTGAGCTCAGGAGTTCGAAGTCAGCCTGGGCAATGTGGTGAAACCTCGTCTCTACAAAAAATACAAAACTTAGCCAGGAGTTGCAGTACATGCCTGTAGTCCCAACTACTCGGGGTGGGGGCTGAGGTGGGAGGATGGCTTGAGGGAGGAAGAGGTTGCAGTGAGCCAAGATTGTACCAGACTTTGTCTTTAAATAAATAAATAAACAAGTCAGTAAATAAAAAAATGGGTGAGGCCAACATGAAGAAGAATGAAGGAAGTGTTACTGGAGGGGACTGAAGACTGTTTTAGATTCTAGCTGGGTCAGCCAGCTGGGGGCTGGGGGACGCATTCCAGAGACAGGAACCGGAGCGGACACAGGCACACAGAGGTGCGTCTTGGAACATCTGCTATTTTAACAGGAATGTGGGAAAAGGAAAATCTGGGGGGTTGGGCTGGATGGAGTGTCCTTTAACAAATACCCACTGAGCTCCCCGCAGGCTCTCTGGGGATCTGGGGAAGGAGGACCAGCCATGTGGCAGTTCCACATGACTCATTCATCCTTTAACCACATTCCCTGTCACACAGTTCAGGGAGGAGGACTACGTGGTGGCTGGGGAGTGATCTTCCGTCCCACCAGACAGCAGCCCACCCAGGACACTGCTACACCAGACCCCTCCCCTCAGAGGCCAAGCCCCAGCTCAACCAATTCATTTGCTCCTTCCCACTTCAACTCCAAAGAATGCCAATAAAATCTCAGCCATGAATGGAACAGATGCCTGCAAACATTTTTATTATTAAAATAATGCCTTCCTTGTATTAACATCTCATAATTGAGGGTCAAGTATAAGCAAAAAACAGACTCAGAGCCAGCCATCCCTGGTTGACTGGTTGACAAAATAATTCACAGACAGTTCCCAGGCCCTCGGCCACAGAGCTGTAAACAACCTTCCAGTTGTTGAACGAACCATAACAGACCCTAGATAAAACCATTCGTCTTCAAATCATCTCAGAACCCAGGAGTGCCAAATTCAAATGGTCACACACAAGCACAAAACGCCAAGCATGAAACATCATGTTTCTGCTGTATTTGATTTTTGTACATTTTCAATGAAATGTCTGGGCATTTCAGTATGGCTGAGTCCGTCTTGGGGTATTAGGAATCAGCCGGGTAAACCAGTGTCCTGAGAAATGTCTCAAGCCAGCTTAGGTGTGATTTGAAAAGTCCCTGCAAGTTTCTCTTGCTTTGTATGTTACTCAGTGATAACAGTAATTCAATTCCATTCCAGACCAACAATATATATTGGGTTTCTATTGCATCTTCATGATCCTGTTCCAGGATATTCCTGAAGACTGCCGGTATCCAGTATTTTACCCACTTGATCCTGGTGCATGTACAGGAAGACATCTCAGACCACACGCTCTGATTTGGGACGGTAGGCCCTATAGTTAGCATAATTATAGAGTGAGCAAGATAACTATAACTTAACCATGCCCTGAGTGAGTATGCAGTCAGTGCCTACAGAAGGCCACGGGAACATGTGTAACTACAATACCAGCAGGAGGCAAGCAGCGACAGGGTCTGAAACTAACGAATTACTAAAGGAAGGAAATCATTGCAACTCAGAGGAAGGCTCTGTAAAACCAGTGGCATGCCCCTGGTTAGCTTATAGCATGAGTGAAATTTCAACCAGTCAGTAGGTATTGGGAGGAGGAATATTCTTAGGCCAGGTGCAGTGGCTCATGCCCATAGCCCCAACTATTTGGGAGGCTAAGGTGGGAGGATTGCTCGAGCCCAGGAGGTAGAGGCTACAGTGAGCTGAGATTGCACCACTACGCTCCCGCCTGGGCGACATAGTGACACCATGTCTCAAAAGAAGGGATATTCTTGATGGAGGGGGAAAGTGAATGTATGTGGTATGCTTAAAGAACAGTTAAGTTACGCTCTCTTGTGCCTTGGAGTCGGGTCAAACTCCAATAAGATGGAACTGCAAAAGCGGACTGCGTTCAAGTTTGCAAGGCCTGGAAGGTCATGACTACCAGAGCCTGGCTACGTTTTTCCTTTCCTCGCGTGACTCAGCTGGACTGCATTCCCCCAGCTTCTCCCACAGTTAAGTCTGACCATGTGACTCAATGCTGGCCAACAGAAGGTAGTAGAAGTGATGTAATGTGCACCACTTCTAGGACTGGCCTGAATCCCACCTCCTCAGGCCGTGACTGGGCCTCCATCCAGGGGTTTCTGCCTGGACACACTCTCTCTCTGCTAGTTCGGATGGCAACACCCATGGCAAGCTTGGAGCACACCACGGAGACAACAGAACTTCCACCAACGTCATCCTTGGTTGATTGTGTGCCGGGGAGCACACCACCGCCTCCCACCCAGCCCCACTTCCCAAGGGGCTTTTCCTGAGTGAGAAAGTTGTAGGATGCAGGCTGCTCAGATGCCAGGATTCACTTGCATGAACTCTGAAGTCAGCATTTCTCCAACTAAAATACCAGGGTTGGAGTCGCATGTTCTTCCTTAGGCCGTGCTTTGGGAAGGGAAGCCCGGGGGCAGCGTGGAAGCTGGTGTGGACGCAGGAAGAAAGCCAGAGCAGGACCCTGTTGAAAGACTACTGAAAGGCAGATAAGAGATGAGAAGTGAAGAAAGACAGTGACTGTGAGAGGAAGGAAAGGGGGAGATATTTTTCATCATCCACTCCCTCTTTCTATTCAACTTTTATATCACTGTTAATTGAAACAGATTTCTCAAAGCTCTCCGGTGACCTCCTCATCCAGAACCAAGGATCATCTTTCTTATTAGCGGTGCCATCCTGTGGCATTTGACCACCGCCTTTTTTTGGAGGCTGTCTTCCCTTTCACCACCCCCAGTCCTTCTTGTCTCTGAACCTCCGTTCTCTCTCCCTCTTTCTCTTTCTCTCCCCACACCACCCCCCCACCACCACCCCACCACACCACACACACTCCTCTCTTCCACCTCAAATGTAAGCTGTCCCAGGGTTCTGGCTTTGCACCTGCTCTTCTCTTTTCTCTATGTGTGGAATCCCCAGGGGGCCTCATTTACCATCTGCCTTCTCCCTTTCTACTCATCATCTCCAGAACTGCCTCACCAGCCCCAACTTCTCTTCTGAGCTCTGGATCAAAATGTTTGATTTGCCATCTGAACAGCCATACACAGATGGTCTGCAGGCACCTCGAACACAGGCTGGCCAAAACAAAATTCATTCCCTTGTCACCCCCTCTCGTTACTCCCCACCCACTGAGCAATGCTGCTGCTTCTCCATTTCTAGTTGTGTGAGATGGGAGGTTCAGCCACAAGCTGGTCATGAAGGGCTCTATGGAACACCTTGCTAACATCAAGGTGTGATATTCCCCCGGAGGGTCTAAGACCTCCACCCTGGATCCCCCACACCTTTCCACAATTGCTCCAACACTCATTCCACTTTTACAGCATGTCACTCCCTTGTCATGATTCCTGCAAATGTAGAACTTGTCTCCGAATTACATGGAAAGGGGTCCACTCCACTGGGATGACTCAGCAGGGCTCAGATAAGCTTGTTCAAATGCTGGTGGTCTCTTCTTACTGTTTTCTCTTTTATCTTGGATTTCAATTTCGCTTTTAGCCAAGTTTATTTGCTCCTCTCAAATCTGAAGAAGATTCTTGTTCAGGAAGTAATGACCAAAGATAATTTAAGGTGTTTTGATATTTCTTAATCATCAGATGGCACTGTGCCATTTTCTCTGGGTCATGGACCGATTCCTTTTCTCATTCTTCCTGCTCATGACATAGCTTTCCGACCCTTTTCATTGTCCTTATATTCTTCACAAGATTTAATGCAACCCAAGCTCTACCTGAATTAGTGAGGACTCTTCTGGTTGCAGAAATCCAAGTGGCAGAAATCCAAGCTAAGTTCATGGGACCAAACCAAGAGAAGGACAGGCAGAAGAGGAGACAGCCATGCAGACCACCAAGCTGGGGACTAGACTCCGTCGGGGTTCACCCACTGTGCTCTGGCCTTAGTTTCTCTTTCTGTGTGGACTTCACCCAGCCCATCCACTTCCTCACTAGGGTGGATTCATGGGGGTAGCTCTGACCCACATCTTTAACTGGGGTGGATTCATGGGGGCAGCTCTGACCCACATCTTTAACTGGGGTGGATTCATGGGGCAGCTCTGACCTCTGACCCACATCTTTAACTGGAGTGGATTCATGGGGGCAGCTCTGACCCACATCTTTAACTGGGTGGATTCATGGGGGCAGCTCTGGCCTCTGACTCACATCTTTAACTGGAGTGGATTCATGGGGGCAGCTCTGACCCACATCTTTAACTGGGGTGGATTCATGGGGGCAGCTCTGGCCTCTGACTCACATCTTTAGCAGCTCTCCAACCAGAGAGGAAGAGCTTTCCTCCCAGCTCCAATTTCAAAACCGCAGGAAAACGCAAGTTAACTCAGCTTGGCTCGCTTTGAGTGTACCTCTCGGAACAGCGACCGTGGTCACAACAGTGAAATTTTTTACCCATCCTGGGTCACATACTCACTTCTGGTGTCAAAGAAGTAGGGTATGCTGCCAGAAGAAAGGAAGAGAGAGTGATGAACAAATAACAAATAGGAGATATCTGCTACATTAGCCACCGTTTAAACATACTTCCCTCCACACATGTGCCTTCCTGACCTGTCCTCTCCATATTGAATATTGTGGACAGCTGCCAGTGGCCAGGTGGTGTGTAGTGAATGGAGATTGTAGAAATGAGTCTTCTCTGTGCCCCGTGAAGAGAAGACTTCCAGCCCAGGAGCATTGCAGGGAGAATGATCTCCAGTGATCCCTTCTGGTTGTAAGAGCCTAAAGTTCTGAGAGCCTAATTCTAGGCATGGTGTCGTCTCTTCTTTCTTTCTGCCCTAACCTCCACTTACTCTAATACCAGCTTCTCAGCTCAGTCGAACCCGGACCGCTTCTCCCGTGCTCTCCCAAATTCCCAGTTATGGCGCCTTTCCTGGAAATAACACTTCTCCGAAGTCTACTCTCCGAAAATACTAAAGTCACTGTGGCTGATCTCAGCTAGGTGCTTGGGAGAAGAAGAAACTGAGCAATTCACACCCTAGCACAGGGGTCCCCACACCCTGGGCCATAGACCTCTACCTGTCCACCGCCTGTTAGGAGCTGGGCTGCACACTAGGAGGTGAGTGGTGGGAGAGCGAGCATTACCCCCGCCTAAGCTCCACCTCCTATCAGATCAGCAGCAGCATTAGATTATCAGAGGAGCACAAACCCTACTGTGAACTGTGCATGCGAGGGATCTAGGTTGTGTCCTTCTTATGAGAATCTAACTAATGCCTGATGATCTGGCGTGGAACAGTTTCATCCCGAAACCATCTCCCCCATCATCCCCCACACCGGTCCTTGGAAAAATTGTCTTCCACAAAACTGGTCCCTGGTGCCAAAAAGGATGGGGGCCACTACCCTGGCATGAATGACAGGTGCCCTCCAAGAGTGCCTTAACCCCACTGAATTTCTAATGGGTAGAAGGTTGTTATGGGCTGGACTATGTAACACCAAAAATTCATATGTTGAAGTCCTCACACCCAGTACCTCAGAGTATAATCATATTTGGAGAGAGAGCCTTTACGTAAATTGAAACAAGGTCATTAGAATGGACTCTGATCCAATCTGACTGGTCTCCTTATAGGAAGGGGAGGACAGAGATACATGCAGAGGGAAGACCATGTGACAACACAGGGGAAAGATGCCATCTAAGCCAAGGAGACAGGCCTCAGAAGAAACCAACCCTGCCTACACCTTGATCTTGAACTTCTAGTCTCCAGAATTATGAAGAAATAAATCAAGCCCCCAGTCTGTGGTATTTGTTTTGGCAGCCCTAACTAACTGATATTGGTTAGTGAAGGAAGTGAACTTTCAGCTGAGAGGCCTTGTCAGCACTCCCAATCTCTCCACCCCTATCCTCCTTCTCTTTTCCCACAGACCTGGAAAAGTAAGACTCTGTCTCCCCTCATCAGAAAAGCTGCAATTTCCCCTTCCAGCAAATCATTCCACAAGTGGACCAGGGCACCCCACTTACACTTTCAAACATGCTGAGAAGCAGGATATATATACAAGAAATATTTAGTCTTCCTCTCTCCCTTGGCAGAATCTTTGTAATTTAGAACCGAGATTAACCTATCCCCCAAAAAAGGGGGAAATAAAGTTTAAAAATAAACACTGTCGGGAACTCACCAGGACTCATTCAAAAGTTCTGGGTATTCAGTAAACATAAAACACTTTGAGAAGCACCAATAGGATGCAATTCAGAGTCACCATATGACCAGAATATCAAGTAGGCGGCTGTTAGCCATTCAGATGCAAAGCCACTCATCTGTATGTAGGGAAATATATGTTTCCAATTTAAAATAAAGTTTGTAAAGCTTGTAATCAGTTAGGTAAGATTTCCCTAGAGGGTCACTAGTAGCTACCAGCACAGAAGTTTCTGGATGTTGAAGGCCTGGAAATGAAATCTTTATGCTTGTCCCAGTAATGAGGTAGCCAGATGAGAGCAGAGACCACCAGCGATGGCCATGCAAGGTTGCCCTTGTACAGGCGAGACTCTCCCCTGGAGCTGTTAATTTAATAGAGGAGCAACACCATTGTTGATTTTTCTTTTTCTTTTTAAGGAAAACATTAATAAGCAACAGAGAGGGCACATGAGTCAGGCTCAAAACAGAACCACGGGGGACAATGAAGAGCTGCATCTGAGCAGGCCCAGCGGACAGGCGTGGGAAGTGAGATCTAATGCAAAGGGGAGAGAGGCCTTACACAACTTCTCCATTTCACAGAGGGGCAGACTGAGTCCTGGGACGTCAGGCGACTTGGGTTAGCTCACATGAAAAAGACCCAGATGACTGCATTTTCTTGCTACCTTATATTTTCAGTTCTCTGCCACTCTTGCTTTCTGAAACCTTCTTTGTCACCCTTTGACCAAGATGCCCCATGTCCAGTGGCTGCCCTCTGACTGCCTGTGCCTGCCACTCCAGAACCCTTCAGGAGCCTTCCTGCCCATAATCTTCCTTTCTCCTCCGATCTCACGTGTGCTGCGTCACTTGCTCCCCATCAAACTCTGTCCCTAGACATTGTCACAGCTTCCTGGCTGCCTGCTTTCTGGCCTAACTTGCTCTCTCTTGCTCACGAATCACTCCCAGAAGCTTCTCTCTACTGCATCATCAAGCACCTAAGATCCAAGCCCAACGTTCCACCTGCCTGCTGGACATCTCCACAGCTGTCTCCCTCCACAACTGCAGGTGGCACATTACCCTTTCCAAGTGAGGCAATGGAGTGTGACGTAAAAGGCAGGACTTCGAAATCCAAAGATCTGCCTTGGGTCTTGGTTCCATCACTCTCTGGCTGCATGATCTTGGGTGAATCTCATTCCTTTGTGAAGTCTCCAGCATTTTGCAAAGGACACGATAACCATCCTCACTCTGAGTGGAAGAGGCAGCATAGCTGAGTAGTCAGGGCTCAGCGCCAGTTCATTTAGATTCTAATTTTGACTCTGTCTCTTGTTAGCTGTAGAAACTTAGCCAATTTCCTTAACTTCATTGGCCGTCAGTTTTTTTTGTGTTTTTTTTTTTTTTTTTTTTTTGAGACAGAGTCTCGCTCCGTCATCCAGGCTGGAGTGCAGTGGCACAATCTCGGCTCACTGCAAGCTCCGCCTCCTGGGTTCATGCCAGTCTCCGACCTCAGCCTCCTGAGTAGCTGGGAATGCAGGCGCCTGCCACCACGCCTGGCTAATTTTTTTGGTATTTTTAGCAGAGACGGGGATTTCACCACGTTAGCCAGGATGGTCTCGATCTCCTGACCTCCTGATCTGCCCGCCTCGGCCTCCCAAAGTGCTGGGATTACAGGCATGAGCCACCGCACCCGGCCCATTGGCTGTCAGTTTTCTTTCTGCAGAATGGGGATAATCGCAGAACCCATCTTTGGATGTTCTGTGTAATGGATTCATAACAGTGCCTGGCATGTAGTAAGCACCTTAGAAATGTTCAGTGTCATTATTTACAAACTATGATGTACTATGCAAAGGTTGCCAATGAAATTTTACAATCTTGGCGTCTCCACGCTGTTTCATATTGTACTCGACGGGTCTGCTCTGGTTGTACGTGAGAGAAACCTAACTCCGAAGTCCATGATAGAAAGAGGACACTTTGGGGCCTATGCTAGTGCAAAGTCCACATGCAGCTATGGCCCCAGGCTTTATGAAAATCTTGCCTAGAATGAGAAGGGGAGAAAGCTGCAGAGACAGTCAGGGAACCCACTCATCAGAAATGCAGCTCCGCGCCCATCTCTGTATTAGATAAATGCACCAAACATAGGACTGTTTCCTCCCTAAATTTACATTCAAATGGCTCAATTTCACTATAAGAATATGAAATAGGGCAAGAAGACACGGCATGTGGCATTTTGATCAAATGCAAAGGACATGTGCCATCTGGCGTCTGTGTGCTTTTTATGGACACTCGCGTCCTGCTTCCAGCCCTGTCGGGAGGACTATCAGAGCCTCTCCTCTTACACACACACACATCCACACATGTACACACCCGCACACAGACGCCCTCACGCTGCATGTAGGGAAATCTAGCCTGAGGAATCACATGGTCATTGAGGTGGGAGGAGAGACTTAGGAAGAGAGGAGGGAGGAGATACAGAGAGAACCACAAGAGTGGCCGTGACAGCCAAGCAGCTGCCCAGAAACCAGAGAAGAGATGCTCAACTCCCAGAGACTCTCCTTCTAGATCCCGTGGCAAGTCTATTCATTTCCAGCATAAGTGGGATGTCAATTTCAATTTCTCAGAATACTGCATCTTCACCACCCTAATCCACCCATTATTAAACCACCCCAGCCTCATGCATGGTTTGGCTGTGGGCTATTAAGGGCTGCCTTGGGTTCCAGAAGGCACACTTCATTTGCTGGTGAATTAATTCTTAGATGTACTATGTATAACACATTTAAGGCTCTTTCCAAGCAAAGACATTGTGTAACCTTCGATTACTTTTGCCTGTGCAAAACTGTATATGTCCAGAGTTGAGTCACTCTAAGCACCTCCAAGTGACTGCACTGGCTAGTCCTGACTTAGGAGCTGTGGCAAGAGGTGGTGTGCTAATTTTCAGTCCAATTCTCACTCCTCCACTGCCTGGGGGCAAGGTTCTTGGCAGCCTGAGCCCCGGTTTCTTGATCTGTGATATGGGGATGACCATGTCCTCCACCTGGGGTTGTTATGAGAATTCGAGCGTATTTAGGAAGTGTCTTCTGCCTGTAGATGATACTTATACAATGAGTCATTGGGCCAGGTGTGGTGGCTCACACCTGTAATCTGAGCATTTTGGGAGGCCAAGGCAGCTGGATCACTTGAGGCCAGGAGTTTGAGACCAGCCTGGCCAACATGGTGAAACACTGTCTCTACTAAAAATGCAAAAAAAAAATAGCTGGGTGTGGTGGCACATGCCTATAATCCTAGCTACTCAGGAGGCTGAGGTATGAGAATCATTTGAACCCGGGAGGTGGAGGTTGCAGTGAGCCGAGATCATGCCACCACACTCCAGCCTAGGCGACAAAGCAAGACCCTGGAAAAAAAAAAAAGAAAAAGTAAGTCATTAAAGACTGGATTTGCAAGTTATTTTCTCCGGAAGGGCTTCTACAGGTGATTCTGGCTCTCCAATTTGGCTCATTCCGGTGTCTAACTCCACCAAGGCTCCCTGGCCTAGAAGGCCACACTTCTTCCTTTAGAAATAATAACGATCATAATAATAGTTGATATTTAGTGTGAGGCAGTGTTACATGTATTCACGCACTAAATCCTTGCTGTAGTTCTCTGCTACTATGATTCCCATTTTACAGATGTGGAAACTGAGGCTCTGAGAGGTTAAATCATTTGCCTGTTGTCACACAGCTGGGATGTGGTGAGCCTGCATGCCAACCCAGGCAAGTGGCTCCAGACTCAACACCCCAGAAAGGTGCCACGCAATCCCGAGGAGCTGCCGGGCTTTCCGCCGAAGGCAGGTTTGTTCCCTTGTTGAGAGGACTCTGCGCTCAGCCCTGGGAGCATGTCGATGTCCAGCCTGGACGACGCCTTCCTGAGGGGGCCACACGGACAACCATGCCCAGGCCGCAGCAAGTCTGCTCTGCTCTGCTTCTCATGTTTCTCTCGAAACGAAAATACACTTTGACGATGACACCACCACACTCTAAATCAGCTGGGAACCCCTCACCCCATTGCCAGGGGAAGAAAAACAGCACAGATATATGACCAGCTGAGCAGTCTGGCTTTCCCCACCTCTTCTCCCAAAATTTATTTCTAAGTCAATGACTAATGGCAAAGCTTAAGAATGAGTGACTTTGTTAAGGATGGGAGAGTTACTAAAAGAAGTCACCATTGCAGGGGGCAATGATTTCTGAGGGTGGAATAAAAAAAAGAAAGCGGAGTGAGAAAAGGAAAGGAATACTCCAATTGATTTAAAAAGTGTCTGACTGATGGAAAAGTGGAGAAAAATGAGAAGTATTGAATATTAGTAGAACTCCACATTAAATTCCCTGGGTTTTTGTTTTGTTTTGTTTTACCTCTTCTTCATGTATTTCCTCACACCCCAATCTCTTCCTGCAGAGATTTGGTAACTTCAACCTGTGCCAAAGAACATAAAACATTCTCTCTGCCCACCCTACTTGCATCTGTACCTGTGCTCCAGCTTAGAGCTGCTATATTAAAATGTACCAGTGTGCAGGGCATAGCATCAATCTTGGGAGCTATGGAGCTGAAGCGATCACGCTCTTTGATGGCCAAGACAAAGTTAGGTGATAGGAAAATAGGATGAGGGTATAAGACCTATATTTTTTTGGCAGTGAATTTGAAACTCAGTGCCCAGATTGTACTTTAATAGTCTCAAATTAGCAAAAAGGACTTTTCCCTCTGTCTATAGCAAGTAATTGGCCCAATTCTCCCAGGCATTTTTTTTTTAATGTAGAAACCACTTGGTATTCACCCAAGGCAACACAAAAGCATCAGAACTATTTGTCTCTTGCAATTCACATGACTTTCCAGTCCATGTGGTATAAACTAGGTATCAGCATATTTTAGCTCTCACAGTGGAAATTCCCCCATCTACCCAATGCCAACGGGAAGCCAGCCCTCCCTTAACCCACTGCAGCACGGACATGTCCCCTAGAAACCTCAGGGAGAGGAGCTCAGAAGGTCAACCTTTACCACCAGCCCACTCATGTGATTTGAATAAGGAAAATATGGGAGCAGGTTTTCTGTCTTGCCTTACTTTGAGATTTGCATGATGGAAAAGAAGCAAGAAAGAAAAGAGAGAAAAAACCAAGCTAAGGAAGAAGGAAAGAGAAAGAAACAAGAAGAAAGGAAGGAGAATGGAGGAAAGAATGGTTTATGACGCAGCCATCCCTTCACCTCTTCCCATAGGCTTCCCTGTGCCTCTTCACAGCAGGCTTATGAGGTCAGAAATCCCAGTAGGTAAACCCCATGTCACTGCTGGCCAGCAAGGTGGAGTGACCTCTTGCCCACTGGGGCCAGTGCCTATAGGTTCAACAATGCACTACATTGTCTGTCCCAACAATGCACTATAGGAACAGGCATCTGGCCCTTCACACTAGCCCTAGACAACCTTCAGCTTCTCCATGTTCTCCAAGCCCTGCTCAACTGTCTCCAGAGCATTAGACATATCCCAGCAGCCAACATAAGGGCCCTCCTGAATAGGGCTGACAGGAGGCCTGGGGCTACCCATGTGTACCCTTTGGTCATGTTCAAATTGCTGCTTGAGGTATTCCATCACCAGTGCTGCCTGACTGGACCCTCTCAAACCCTTTTCTGTTTTGCAAGATAAAACAGCAAGTTATGCTAGTTCAGCTCCTCCATCTCCAGGATGGAATTAAACACGCAAGGATTTTAAGAAAGGAAATGCCTGCATTAAGGGAAATAAGAAGGGAACTAAGGACGGCTGGGGGGGGTCATCAGACCACAGTGCAAGTCTGACCTGGAGGGAAGGACAGAAGAAGGGAGGTTAGGTGGAAATGCCCTAAACTACCGTGCTGTCAAAGGGAGCTTTGGCAAAACCACTGGGGAGTCCTTGAGCCCAAGGGAGCTGACGAAGGAATCCCAGCTCTCCTAGACAGGTCGTTGGCAGGGAATAGCCCTGGGAGGCATGGTCCCAGGGTAAACTCAGGAAAGGACTTAGTGCCTAATCAGTGATGCTTCCCAGAGGCCAAGGTCTTCTCACTCTTGCAGTGGTCACCCCAAGTGACAAAGTTTCCACCGTGGAGGATCTCCTCTTGCACCTGCTCCATCAGTTCTGAAAGGTGCTAATGATCGGGCTGTTGTGATGGGATGTGCTGGGGCTCAGTCCCCACCACATAGGTCATGCCTTCACTATAAAGATGCAGGGAAGATGCCAACACAGTGGCGGGGGGGTGGGGGTCTGTTGTGGAACTAAATAAGTGCTCCTTTGTTCTCTGAAGCCCAGGGTCTAGCTTCCACACACTCCTGGAACATTTCTTGGTTACAGTGATGTTCTCAAAAAGAGGGCATACCTATCTACTCCATACCTGGCCTTTGCAGAGTGTCAACAGCAGAAGACAAAAGCTTCCCAAAGAAGAGAAATGCCCAGCATGGTCCCCATCTCCAAAGGGAAAAAAATCAAAAGATGGTTCCATTTTGGCCACCAATTGTGGTCACTTTGGAACCTATGACCCTTGTCAGAAGAATCTGCCATGTGGCCTCTAGTCAATCCAACAGCTGCAAGGACCCCACAAAGTGATCCCAAGCCAGCCTCCTCCTGCGGGATGCGTGTGAGGCTGGCTTCCACCCTCCCCACCCCACAACCAAGGGCATCACAACAATTCTCCCAGGAAGGAAGATGCAAATTCCAATGTGTCTCTAACTCTTCCCCATAAACCTGTGGCTCCTACAGGGCTCAAACAAGAGTGAGCTGAAAGAGGCCACAGGGTGCAGAATTCCAGGAGGCATCATTCTCAGGATGGAGTGAGTGCAGAGTCAGCACTGAGTGTGAGAACCATCCTTTGCAGGCCATGGGGCACCTCCCTCCAGTCCACCCCAGAGGACCAAAGTCTGCCTACCCTTCAAAGGCTACCCAAGACCTGCCCTCCATCGAGCCTTCCCTGAGGACCCGTCAGCTCTCATGTCCACTCCTCTGAGATCCTAGGGCCCTTTGTTTACTGCAAATGGATAGCTTTTTCCCACAGTACCCTTGCATTGTCTGTGTTTGTGTGAACACCCCTTATCCCTCCCAGTAGACTGCAAACAGCTTCCGGACAGGGGCCATCTTCCCACCTTCACGCCCCTTTCCCATCTGCAGCACCGGCAGTACAGTGACTGAGGGGCTGCGTGTGTGGCTTCTTTGCATCTCTGGCAAGCTGCCAACAGTGTCCCCATGGCCGCAGATGCTGAATCCCTCTGTACTAATGGCTTGAATTACAAAGAGAAAGATGCTATGGACACACCATGATAAAAGAGTGTTGCAGATAGAGGTTATGCATATGGTTTCCTCCCATGCCATCAGGACGAAAGGGATCGCATCTGGCAGTGTTGTCCCCTCCGTGTCTCCCTCTGGGAAACCATTAGGAGTGTCCGTGGCCATCAAAGGCTTTTCATTGTAAAATACTGTACTTAGGGCGCACTGTCACTTGATTCCCAGCTGTGGCAATTGTTCTGCACAAATTCGGTGGGATAAGGTAGTGTTAAGGTTGTTTTCCCCTTGTCTGGAAGGCCATGTACTGTCAGGCGGGGCTGATAAAGATGTCAGAATCAAGAACAAAAACATTCCAGTACACTGGAAGCACTGATCTCATGAAGTTTCATGGGAATGGCTTTGCATATCCACCAGCACTTCAGAAAAAGCCCGGAAAAGAGCTCTCACAAATTGTGTTGTTTCTGCCCATTATAAAAAGAGGAGCAAAATCTGTTATTCATTGACACATAGGGAGTTGGCTACAGTTTTCAGCCTCTGTAGTCACCTCTCCAAAAGTGACGGATGGGGAGGGAGAGGTGGGGGGGGTTGGAGGAGGAGCCTGAGGCTCCTCTGCTTCCCCTCTGCATCTCCTTGGAGTTTGCATTTGTCCCAAGCCATGGGTCTAAAGATTCCTTAGGCATGAGAATCCCACCGGAGCTTGTAACAAATGCTGCTTCCACGGTCCCATCTCCAGAGATGCTCTTTCAGGAAGTCTGGTGAGGGATCATGGAATCTGCATTTTTAGCCAGCTGCCCAGGGGATTCTGATGGAGGTGGCACAGGCCCTCGCTTTGAGAAGCACTGCTGTGCCGACCGAAGGTTGAGGGAGCTGCTCGGAGAGCAGCCAGAGCATCTGGGCAGGGCAGGAGCTGGCAAGTGAGGCTGAGCTGCTGTCACCTAAAAGGCAGTGGGTACCACCAGGCAGCTTGAAGCAGTTACATGGGGACACCTTCTGCAGCCTCTCAGCAGCCCCAGGACACCTATGAACCCCTCCACCAACACTCACAGCTGGTCACTCTGTATCATGTAGAACACAGATTCTGGGTTTGAATCTTGACTCCAGCTACTCATCAGCCACCCTGAGGTTACTCAATCTCTCTGGGCCTTGTTTCAAAGACGGGGTTAATGACATACCTTATGTTACAGAGTTGCCACAAGGATAAAATGAGATGATCTGTATAAAATGCTTAGTGCAGGGTCTGAGTACACAGTAAGGGCTCAATTAATGGTAGCTGTTAATCTTTTTTGATGTTACTGTTATCTATTCCAGTTATCTGTTGCTACATAGCAAACTATCCCAAAACTAAGTGCCTTAAAACAACAATGGTGGTGTGGCGCAGTGGCTCACACCTTAATCCCAGAATTTGGGGAGACTGAGGCAGGAGGACCCTTGAGGTTGAGAGTTTGAGACCAGCCTGGGCCACATAGCAAGACCTTACCTCTACAAGAAATTTAAAAATTATGTGGGCATGGTGATGCATGGCTCTAGTCCCAGCTACTCAGGAGACTGAGGCGAGAGGATCACTTGAGCCCAGGAGTTAGAGGCTGCAGTGAACTATAATCATACAACTGCACTCCAGCCGGGGGGGCAGAGCAAGGCCCTGTCTCTAAAAATGCTCAAAAATAAAAAAACAACAATGGCATTTATATTGCTCCCAAATCTGAAATCTGGACAGACCTCAGCAAGAACAGCTCATCCCAACTCCACTGGACGTCCGCCGGGGCAGGTGGAAGACTGGGGCTGAAAATACCTGCAAACAGCTCACTCACCTGGAAGGTGGGGGCGCTGGCCCCAGCAGGGCCTTATCCAGGGCCTTACCTGGAACACCCATACAGGCCTGTCCATGGCAGCTGGAAGCCAGAGCAAGGGGGAGATAGACAGATATGCAGAGACACATGAGAAGTAAGCGGGACACAGACAGCCAGGTGGAAACCATATCGCCTTGTGTGGCCTAGCTTTCAGAAGTCATGCACCATCACTCTGCCACACTCTGTTGTTCAAAGGGAGGCACTAGCGCTGGCCCATATTCAAAGGGATGAAATTAGAATTCACCTTTTGAGGGAGAAGTGCCAAAGAGTTTGTGGAAATGCTTTAGAACCACCACATTACCCAACACCCCCAACATGAGCCAGTTCCTCTGATCTTGTTTCCTGGCTTCATGGGGTAATGACAACCCAAATCCTTGACTCCGCTCAATCTGCTCTATGAAGCTTAATTCGGCCTTCACAGCCTGGTCCAGCAGGCTAGTCCAGGTAGCCCGCGGGTTACCTCCCACGCATGTCATAAGAAAATACACATGGCACAACATTTGTGCAGAAAATGACCTCAACTGAGTGGGCATGTGGGAAGGGGGAAGACAGGAATGGAGGAGGCACCGATTCACTGTACTCACTGGGGCTGGTGAGGCAGACTGCAAGGTGGTGACGACAACAGCCACGTCACGCCCTGTGAGGCAGGTTGCACCAGCAGCTGGGGTGGAGAGACCCTGCTCGCAGGCTCCAGGCACTTCCAGCTAGAACCCAAGGAAACAAATTGTTTAGAATCCTCATTCTTGCCAGAGAAAAACAAGGTAAATCTGCTGTCAACCAAACCCGACCAACAAGAATCACTAGTTCACTGGCATTTCCCAGCATCTACATTTTACCTTAGAAAGAGTTCAATCACAGCCAAGGAAGCTGATGTTCGTATTTTATTCTTTCTGGCTTTAAAAATACAACCCCATTTTTTAATTGTTTGTTTTTCTTAAAAAGAGATGGGGTCTCGCTCTGTCACCCAGGCTGGAGTGCCGTGGCACGATCATAGCTTTACTGCCTCACGGCAGCCTTAACCTCTTGGGCTCAAGTGATCCTCTTACCTCAGCCTCCCAAGAAACCGGGCACATGCCACCATGCCTAGCTGATTTGTTTTTAATTTTTTGTAGAGACAGGGTCTCACTATGTTGCCCAGGCTGGCCCAATTTCTAATATATCTCCTCGGGCCCATACAAATTGCTAATGAGTTGGTAGATTAATCAAATATGTATTTGGGGCATCTCTCGGCCTAATTCTGGATGCCAGTAATGGGCTCCTGTCCCCACAACGCACAGTGCAAGCCTTCACATGGCCAGTCCTTCCCTCCAAGGCCTCAAGGCTCTGACCGCAGTGATATGGTTTGGGCTCTGTGTGGAACTAATCTCATCTTGGATTGTAATCTGAATTACAATCCCTGCTTGTTGAGGGAGGGACCTGGTGGGAGGTGATTGTATCGTGGGGGCGGTTTCTCTCATGCTGTTCTCGTGATAGTGAGTGAGTTCTCACGAGATCTGATGGTTTAAAAGTGTTTGGTACTTCCTCTCTTGCTCTGTCTTTCTCCTGCCACCCTATGAAGAAGGTGCTTGCTTCTCCTTTGCCTTCTGCCATAATTGTAAGTTTCCTGAGGCCTCCCAAGCCATGCAGAACTGTGAATAAATTAAGCTTCTTTCCTTTATAAATTACCCTGTCTCAGGTAGTATCTTTATAGTAGTGTGAAACTGGATTAATACAACCAGGTACTCTCCAGTGCTGAAACATGCTGTGAGTTAGGCCTGGAGAGTCCAGCTGGGCTCACCTATCTCAAGGCACTATCTGCTCTTCACCTTGGCAGACAGAGCCAAAGCTTCATCACCAGCGGGTGACAGACACAGCATGGAGGCACGTGCAGCAGCAGGGAATGTGTGGGGCTCCCAGGTGTGGCCCCACCCTGGTCGAGGGTAACACATGGCCCACTCAAGCAGACTTTGTTTCTTCAAGTCTAGGAGGGAGCTGATGCGAAAACTGAGGCCTCTGCTTCCCCTACGTGGGGCCTGAAACTGAGGGGGGTGGTTCTTGGGTTTGCTGGGGAAAGGGGACCTGCTGCTTCATGCTGGTTTCAGGCCTTGGCAGGCCTGGAGGTGGACCTCTCTTGTGAATATAGTGCTCCTCAATTAGGAGTGATTTTGCTCCCCAAAAGATATTTGGCAATGGCTGGAGACATTTTTGGTTGCCACAGCTGGGCAGGGGTTGTTCCTGGTATCTAGCAGGTGGAGGCCAGCGACACTAATGAACATCCTACGATGCACAGGACAGCCCCACCACAAAAAGGATCTGGCCTCAAATGTCAACAGTGCTGAGGTTGGGAACCCTACAGGCTCCCCTCTCAAGTACCAGCAGCCCCCAGAGATGAGAGGGAACCGGGCCCATCTCCCAGAGCTGGAAACCAATTGTTCTTTTCCTGCCTGGAGACCCCCACTGCAGAGACAAAAAGCCACTCAAAGCCCCTAGCATAATGTGCCCTGCCTAGGCCATTCTTGTAAGGGAGACTCCATCAGCGATTCTTCCCAGGCCAAGGAAAACCTGTGATCTTCTATCCTGCCTAAACCTTGAAGCCATTGCCAACTTCTTTCTTGCAGAAGAAAAACCAGTCTTGAAGCGTAATTCTGATTAGGGCACTCCTCAGGTAAAGCAGTCACGATGCTTTCACTGAGCGCCAGCTGCGTGCTAAGCACTTAGCGTTGGCACCTCCTAGATGTTTACCTCCCTGAGCTCCTACGGCTCTCATCCGCAGTACAGACCAGGGTCTATGCCATGGCCTCCCGAACCTGGGTAGTTCAACGAACTGTCCAACGAAGTTTCAGTTAGGGTAAGTAGGATCTATTTATTATGATCAAAAAGATGGTGATCATTTTAGAAAGGTTTGCACCAAAGAGTTGAAACTTTACTCAAATAGCTCAATCAGTATAGCACATACCATCTACCTACATGGGAAACTTGTGATCGGTAAATTATTTTGTTGTTGTTGTTGTTGTCATTGTTGAGACGGAGTCTCGCTCTGTCGCCCAGGCTGGAGTGCAATGGTGTGATCTTGGCTCACTGCAACCTCCACCTCCCAGGTTCAAGCAATACTCCTGGCTCAGCCTCCCGAGTAGCTGGGATTACAGGCACACACCACCACACCTGGATAATTTTTTGTATTTTTAGTAGAGACGGGGTTTCACTATGTTGTCCTGGCTGGTCTTGAACTCCTGACCTCAGATGATCCACCTGCCTCAGCCTCCCAAAGTGCTGGGATTACAGGCATGAGCCACGGCACCCGGCTATTTTTAAGCCCTTAATTATGAGCACTGTGCTGAAGAGTACACAACCTTTAGGATCTTGGCTGACACTTCCTCCATGTAAACCCCTTAATACCCGCTGCAGCACTAAGTTCTACAAGGCAACTAAAACACGCAGTTCATAAACCCAACACCAGGCAGAACCCATAAATAATAATGATGGTGTATAAAAGCCATTTTATTGAGGACTTTTTAAGCTTATTAAGAAGCAGAGACTAGTATGACAAATCCCCCTGCATCCATCACTCAGTTTCAACAACCATCGACTTTCTGCCTTACTTGTTTTATTGACCCCCCTCCACAGAGATACGCACACAATTTCTTCTGGAGCTTAAAGGAGATCTCAGCCATCACATCATTTCAGCTGTAAGTACTTTAATATGTATCTCTAACAAACAGGGCTTTTTAAAAATAGCCATAACAGCCAGGTGCAGTGGCCTCTGCACCTGAAATCTCAGCAGTTTGGGAGGCATAGGCGGGCAGATCACTTTAGGTCAGGAGTTCAAGACCAGCCTGGCCGACATGGTGAGACCCCCCATCTCTACTAAATATACAAAAAGTAGCCGGGTGTGGTGGTGCACGCCTGTAATCCCAGCTACTTGGGAGGCTGAGGCATGAGAACTGCTTGAACCCAGGAGGCAGAGGTTGCAGTGAGCTGAGATCGTGCCATTGCCCTCCAGCCTGGGAGACAGAGCAAGGCTCTGTCTCAAAAACAAAAAAAAAATAGCCATAACACCATTGACCCACCCAACAAAACTAACATCTAATATACATTCCATCCGTCCATCTTACATTGTCCTCAGCTCTCTCAAAAAAGGTCTTTTTCCAGTTGGTGGCTGATACCCAAAGGAGTGCTGACCTCACAGAGAATCACAGTACAGAAACAAAGGTTTGTTGTCTTTGGCCTTCTCAGCTGCAATGGCCCTTCCTGCCTACCTCCACCCTACCTGCCATTCTCTAGGCAGAACCAGGAGTTGGGCGGACATAGTCAGAGCATTGGCGGAGCAGGTGTCTTAGGCGCGGTCCTGATATCAACTTCTCCTCCAGATCAGCTCCTCTCAGGCCACTTTCCAGGTAGGCCCAAGAGATCAGGAAACATACCTGGCCGGAAGAGCCAGCAAGGCTCACTGAAGACCCTTGGCAACTCTATGGGGGCCACGAGCTTCAGGGATTTTGTGACATACTTAGAATGCAGTCCCTGAAGAGCTTGGGCTCTAAAGGATGAGGGGGAAAGACACACCTAGTAATTTACATATTCATATGAACACTCCCCTGTTCTGAAAAGCTTAGCAGGCCCTGTATGAGCAAATTAATTCATGCATCTGTCACGGAGAAGTCAGGGGCAGCCACTCGAGTCTGGGACTTTAGGTGACAAGCCAGGGCAACATGCAACAAGCCTGTCAGACTTACCTCCTAGAGCTCTGCATGCTACAGACTAGGATCTGTGCTCAAGCTACAGGTTCTAATAGAAATAGCACTGTGTGTTAATTATAAGTTTAAAAAAGGAGAGAAGAAATAACTTTGTTTAAACCTGATCTTCTCCACTGATAAAAATGTTTTGAACACCTTTAGTAACCCTAGTTTCCAGCAGGTATAAAAAGTTAACTCATCTGCTTATAGATATTTTAGGGGTTCCTCCCCATCGTATAAAATAAGTTCTTGAGTCCAGGGGAATAGATTCTGAAGGCAGTATTGTGGGAGATTAAAATCAAAAGCTCAAAACTTACACTCTTCAGAGCTGTTTGACCTTGGGCAAACTAATTAGCTTCTTTGCTGTTGTTTTCCCACCTACAAACTGAGGATGAGACTATCTCCATCGCAGAGTTGTTACAAAGGTGTAACAAGATAACATATTCTCATTCAACACACATTTATGGAGTGCAGGCACTGCTCTAGGTGTCAAAGATAGAGGCCGTGAGCAAGTCAGACGAGGCTTTTGCTCCCTGAGAGCTTTTATTCTGATCAGGAAAACACACATGAAGAGGAACAGAAATATCCAGTAGGAATAAATTCGATTCTGAGAATTTTTTAAAACACTGTGCAATGCAGAGGATGTAAGTGACTCTAGGGAGGCCTTTTCAAGGATATGGTAACCAGCTTGAATGATAAGGAGCCAGCCACGCAAAGGTCTGGGGAAAAGCACTTTAGGCAGAGGGAACAGCAAACACCAAGCGTCAAGGATGGATGGAAGTTTGTTGTGTTTGAGTGGCAGAAAATGAAGAAGCGTACAAAATGCCATCTGTGAGTGATATGGTTTGGATCTGTGTTCCCACCCAAATCTCATGTTGAATTGTAATCCCCAGTGTTGGAGGAAGGGCCTGATGGGAGGTGATTAGATCACGGGGACAGATCTCTCCCTTGGTGCTGCTGTTCTCACGATGGTGAGACGTGGTTGTTTACAAGTGTGGGGTGCCTCCCTCTCTCCCCCATGCATGCTCCTGTTTCTGCCACGTGAGATGCCTTGCTCCTCCTTCACTTTCTGCCACGACTGTAAGTTCCCTGAGGGCTCCCCAGGAGCTGAGGCCACCGTGCTTCCTGTATAGCCTGCGGAACCGTGAGTCAGTTCAACCTCTTTTCTTTATAAATTACCCAGTCTCAGGTATTTCTTTATGGAAGTATGACAAAGGACTAATACAGTGAGGTAGGCAGTGTCTAAGTATGAGTTTCATGAGGCTTCAGAAGGGGTTTGGATTCACTCTAGTGGTAATTTGAAGCCTTTAAATTTAGATTAACATTTCAGAATCACTGTCCACTCTACTTTTCAGAGAAATGATTGGAGGGGATAAAAGGAAAAGCAGTAGGACCAGTTAGGAGACTTTCAGAGCAGCCCCACTAAGAGAGGACAATGGCTTAGAGCAGGACTCAAGTGGTACAAATGGGGAGAAGGGTCAGGTTTGGAATACATTTTCAAAACAAATCTCCCAGGACTTGCTCCTTACATTTTGTAAGGAGGAAAAGGAAGTAAAGCATGAAGAATGATTGTTTGAGGCCCAGAGAGTGGGTAGATGATGGTGCCATTTATTGAGACAGAAAAGACAGGAGAAGCAGCCATGAGGAGACAGGGAAACAAGAGCTCTGTGTTGGCCACACAAGCCTGAGATGCTTGACACACCTCTAGGTGATGTCAAGCAGGCAGATGGATTTAGGAATCTGGAGATCCAGGGGGAAATTAGGCTATCAGAAGTCTTCAATAGAAAGACGGTCATGAAAGCTAAGAGTGCAGGTAGGATCACACAGAGAAAATGGGGAAAAGAGAAGGGGATCTAGAGTTGGGTTTTGGAATATTCCAACATTCAGAGGACAGACATTGAGGGAAGATACTGACCAGGAGCAGCTGGCAAGATAGCAGGACAACCAGAAGCATGGGATGCCATGAAACGGCATGGGATGGGATGGGATGGCATGGAATGGAATGGGATGGAATGAAATAGAATGGAATGGAATGAAATGAAAGCTCCAAAAAAATGCTTCCAAAAGGAAGGAGTGGTCAGTCATGCCAAATGTCACTGAAAGACTCAATAAAGAGGCTAGCAGATGGGCCATGGGACTTGGCAGGGTGGAGGTATTCATTGTGAAGACAGTTTCAGCTGAAAGCCTGACTGAAGAAAACTCAAGAGAGAAGGAAATGTGGAAAAGCAAACAGACAGCAAGACACCCTCTCTCTGGGAGGGAGAGCAGAGAAATCAAGTGGTATCTAGATAGGCACAGAGGTCAAAGAAGAGCCAATGACATGTCAGCATGCCCTCCGGAGGAATGTAGCAGACAGGAAGAAATTGATAATGCTGGACAAAGGCAATTTTTGTAAAAGCTATCATTGTGTTAATAATTTGTGTATAGGTGCATGTATTTATAACTTTTCTTTCACTTAGGGATTCTTCAGCTTAGACAGTCTTTATTTCTGTTGTATTGATATACAGTTACACTTTTTAATAGAAAGAATATCTAATCCTCCATTTGTGAGAAAGTGCCGCAAAGGATGGGCTTAATTGGGTATGTGAGATCCTCAGCTGTGCAAATTCTCACAGTCTTAAAATTATTCATTTCTAGTGTTCTCTGTGTACACCAGGTAACACAAGGTCCTCCTGTTTATAACCTCAGCTTCTGGCAAGCTGAATTCCTCACAATTCCCCAAAGGCTACATTGTTTCAGGCAGCTGTACCTTGCACCCTCACACAGGCACCCCACAGCAGCAGGGGTGCCTGACTGCTCTGGCTCACTGATGTGTCTTACCTAAGGAACACCCTCTGGTCACTCTTGGAATCCTCCCTAACCTCTACAGATTGCTTCTCATTGTTTTCTTTTTCTAAAGGTAATGTGGAACCCCAGAGAGTGTTATGAACCAAGGATTACAACCAAACCAACTCTGTGAAACTGAGGTCTGTTAAAAACAAAACAATCATGCTAAAAAATAAAAAAATAACATGTATGCTTGCCAAAAATATAAGCAATACAGAAAGGAATAAAGCAGAGATCAAAATTCAACTGACTACACCCTCAGAAACAACCATCATTAACATTTTGCACAATGTCCTCCAGAACGCTCTGTAATCCTGCATGAAAGAGACCCATCCTAGGACAGAGGAATCACTCCTAGACTAACGTGTCGTTGGCTTCCTACAGTGACTTCTGCAGGGGGCTTGCCTTGTTTTTTGTATCCCCAGTGTTTAGCACAAACACAGACACTGCAGAGGACCCACACGTGTTGGTCAAATTAATAAATAAGAGCATATGTGGCTGCAGAGCTTAGCAACAGCAAGAATAATGCAGTTCCCGAACATCACTTACAGAGCAAGAAGCAGAGACCCAGAAGGAAAGATGAACTCACCTAGCATTAAGGGAGAGGGTGAAGCACTGGAAGGCTTATGGTCTTTGCTCCAAAACAGATCCAAATAAAGTTGCATTTCAAATCAACGTGGAAAATATATTTTTAATAAATGCCTGTAATTCTAGCACTTTGGGAGGCCAAGGTGGGAGGATCATTTAAGCACAGGAATTTGAGACCAGCCTGGGAAACATAGCAAGACCCCATCCCTATAAAATTTGAAAAAGCCTTTAAGATGTGCCTGCTAATTTAGTCACCATTTCCAAAACTAAGAATTTATCACAAAGAAGCATTTCGAGTTATATGCAAAGATGTTCACTGTGGTAATCTCTGATAATTGGTTATTTTTTTCCTTTATACTTGTTATTGTTTTCCAAGTGTTCTAAATTGAACATTTATTTATTTATTTAGGACAAGATCTTGCTCTGTCACCCAAGCTGGAGTGCAGTGGCACAATCACAGCTCACTGCAACCTCTGCCTCCCTAGCTCAGGCAATCCTCCCACCTCAGCCTCCCTAGTAGCTGGGACCACAAGCACGTGCCACCACGCTCAGCTAATTTTGTGTATTTTTTGTAGAGGCAGGGTTTTGCCATGTCAACCAGGCTGGTCTTGAACTCCTGGGCTCAAGCAATCCGCCTGCGTTAGCCTCCCAAAGTGCTGGGATTATGGGCATGAGGCACCACACCCAGTCTTGAACTTATTAAAAAATAAATGAGGACTTTCAGGTAAAGATGCCAGATTGAACACTGATATTTACCTTATTTTCTCCCAAAACCAAACTAAAATAACAGTAATGGGATTTTTTTTCTTTTTTTCTAAATTTATTATACTTTAAGTCCGGGGATACATGTGCAGAACATGCAGTTTTGTTACACAGGTATACACGTGCCATGGTGGTTTGCTGCACCCATCAACCCGCCACCTACATTAGGTATTTCTCCTAATGCTATCCCTCCCCTAGCCCCCCATCCCCCAACAGGCCCGGGTGTGTGATGTTCCCCTCCCTGTAATGTGATTTTTAACAAACAGAATGGGGGGACAGAAAAACACTTTTGTTTTTTTTTTTTTTTTTTTTTTTTTTTGAGACAGAATCTCACTCTGTTGCCCAGGCTAGAGTGCAGTGGCATGGTCTCAGCTCACTGCAACCTCTGCCTCCCAGGTTCAGGCGATTCTCCTGCGTCAGCCTCTCAAGCAGCTGGGATTGCAGGCGTGCACCACCACGCCCAGCTAATTTTTGTATTTTTAGTACAGATGGGGTTTCACCATGTTGGCCAGGCTGGTCTCGAATTCCTTACCTCAAGTGATCCACCAGCCTTGGCCTCCCAAAGTGCTGAGATTACAGGTGTGAGCCACTATGCCCACCCAAAAAAACATTTTGAAAGCTGGAAAATGAAGGAGAAGTAACTAACTTAAGCAAACCTGAACCAACCATAGGTAAAGCTAAGACACAACCTGAATCACATCCCAAACTTCAAAGGCTCAGGAGGCAGCAACACCCAGCTTCTTTGGAAGCAGAGAAAAAGATGGGGCAGAAAACAGAAGGTTTGATTGAAAAGTCTGTTTGAGAAGCAGTTAACCCCATCAGCTTTCTTTCCAAGCTCCACAAAGGGCAGGAGCCTGGAGGGTTTTTTCCCTCTGGAGAGGTAAAATCAAGCCTCTCTGGGCTGGGGAACACCAGACAGACATAAGGGTAGGAGTACTGCACGGAAGAAAGGAACTATGTCAAAGCTGCACGCTGAGCATCTGAATCCCAGCCTTCCTTCCCCTCGTGACGCTCAGAAGGCTGACAGCCAAGCTTAAATCCTCCAGGCAGAAGATTCAAAAACTCTTCTCTTGGGAATCCAACAAGTTCATGAGAAAGTCGTCATCAGAGGGTTTCTTAACGAAACTGTCAAGCTGGGCCAGACACAGTGGCTCACACCTGTAATCTCCATGTATTGAGAGGTCAAGGCAAGAGGATCACTTGAGGCCAGGAGTTCACAACCAGCCGGGGCAACATGGTGAGACCCCATCCCTGCAAAAAAAATGTTTAAATCAGCCAGGTGTAGTAGTGCACACCTGTAGTCCTAGCTACTTGGGATGCTAAAGTGGGAGGATCATTTGAGTCCAGGAGTTGGAGGTAGCCATGAGCCATGATCGTGCCACTGCACTTCAGCCTGGGCAACATATCAAGACCATGTTTCTTAAAAAAACAAACAAACAGGCTGGGAGCCGTGGCTCACGCCTGTAATCCCAGCACTTTGGGAGGCCAAGGGGCTGGGGGGGTGGATCACGAGGTCAGGAGTCCGAGACCAGCCTGTCCAAGATGGTGAAACCCCATCTCTACTAAAAATACAAAAATTAGCTGGGCATGGTGGCGGGCACCTGTAATCCCAGCTACTCGGGAGACTGAGGCAGGAGAATCATTTGAACCCGGGAGGTGGAGGTTGCAGTGGGACGAGATCACGCCATTGCACTCCAGCCTGGGCAACAATGCGAGACTATGTCTCAAAAAACGAAAAAAAAAAAAAGAACAGCCGAGCTCAATCATCTTACAATCAATTCCACTGTCAGTAAAGCCCTCCATTCACCTACTACCACCAGCACCACGCAGAGCAGACTACGAACAGATTTTTGGTGCACCACTCTTAAACTATGAACAGAATAGGCAAGAATCCCAAGATAACTTGAGAAGCATTTACCCTGTTTCACTGATCCTAAGATGCATGTGTTCGAATGAACATCCCTGAAATCCGCCTTACGAATCAATAGTATTGCAAAATCTTGGTCAGTCAGGAGCCAGCCGTGACAGAGCCATGCAAAATAATTTCGTGGACACTTTCTCGTAAGATTAAGAGCACCACCATCGAAGGTTCTCAGAGTCGATAAAATACGGTAATCTGAAAGCCAGAGACCAAAGCAAACTGGAAAAAGGAGGTAAAAACAGAGAAAACAGCCCCCATACCATTATTAATATCCTGAGAGAGATAATGGAATACAACATACTCATTTTTTAAAAATATGAAAGAACATTTAAATAATCCTTGGCATTTAAAATAAGGTAGCTTGCAATAGAAGACTAGGTTGGGAAAATTTCACAGAGAGAAGGGTAAACAGAAAAAGAGATAGAAAATAGACAAGAAAAAAAAATAAGAAAATTAGAGAATTGTCCAGGAGTTTCAAAAAGAGAAAATAAAGAAACCATCAGCAAAATTATTCAAGAAAAGTCTCTCAGAATTGAAAGACATAAGTTTCTAGATTAAAAGGAGCCCACCAAGTCCCAGAAGACAAAATAAACCCACAACAAAGTGCATCATTGTGACATACAGGAACACTAGGGACAGAGAACACAAACTTCGAGAGAGAGAGAGAACAACGCAGGTCTCATGTAACAAGGCAGAATATAATGGAGCAAAACTTCCAAATTCCTGAAGTCAAATATTTTAAAACCTAGAATTTAATATTCAGCCAAACTATCAATGAAATGAGATGATAGGATAAAGGCCTTTTCAGACCTGCAGGGAAAGAGGTGAAGAAATTACCCAGATAATGGGTGGAGGCAGAACTCAAGATGGCAGATGAGTCACTGCTGTGTGAGCAACCCGTGCAGTTTGGAGCAGATCAGAAGATCCAGAAGAGATTTCTTCAAGAAAATGAAATTAAACATATTGAGAGGTATGCCCAGTTGAAAGAGCTGGTATTGAATTAGTTACAAGTATACAGAAAAATAAGCAAATAGAACTCGAATACAATTATTAACTCTATGGAAAATAAAAAAGTGCAACAGGAAGGAAAGGTAATGATTGTGTACTGCGTGACTCAGCAAGCATAGTCACAATAAACACTGAAAAATGAGCCAGCCAAAATTAGAACTTAACTGGATAAAGAGAATGGAGAAGGCTTAAATTGTGTTCTGAGAGACAGGTGGGTAAAAGATGGCGAAATCTTTGTATTCCAGCAAATACTTACTGCCCACATTTTTTCTTCAAGAAATATGCTAGCATTTTACATATTTACAAATTTACATATTTTACAAATACAGAAATGAATGTCAAAACACTCAGGTGAAAGTTACAAGGAGGTGCTTCTGGAAAGTGAGACAGGGAACTGCTGCAATGTTTGACAATCAGCCACGTTGAGTGATCTTAATATTTGCGCTCTATACATATATGGCTTTAACAAAAGTAAAAGTTAAAGTAGAAAAAAAGGAAAGAAGAATGAATGACCACGGGCTTTGGAATCATGTGTAGGTTTGACCACCAAGTATAGTTGGCCCTCTGTATCCGTGGATTCCACATCCATGGATTCAACCAACTGATTTCGATAATCTGATTTCAATCAGATTATTTCTGATTGAAAATAGCTGGAAAAACATTGTGTCTGTACTGAACATCCCACTTTGAGAGACTGAGGCGGGTGGATCACTTGAGGTAATGAGTTTGAGACCAGTCTGGTCAACATGGGGAACCCCCATTTCTATTGGAAAAAAAAAAATTACTCAGACGTGGTAGTACACACCTGTAGTCCCAGCTACTTGAGAGGCTGAGGCAGGAGAATCTCTTAAACCTAGGAGGCAGAGGTTGCAGTGAGCTGAGACGGCACTGCCTGGGCAACAGTGAGCGAGACTCCACCTCAAAAAAAAAAAAAAAAAAAGGCTATGCTGTCTGGTAGATAATCAGAAATAACATGAAAGTAAATAGAAATGTTTTAAACCATTTCTTCCTCATGTAAGATATTTTCTGATGGAGTCATAAGAAAAGGAGGAAATGTACAGAAAACAAGAGGGCTTTGGAAGAAATTAGGAGGGTACTACAAAATGTTTGGGGTTGGAAGCAACTATTCAAGGAATTTCCATTTCCAAGCTACCAACCGTGCCTTAGTCCATTCTCACATTACTATAAACAACTACCTGAGGCCAGGCGCAGTGGCTCACACCCATATTCCCAGCACTTTGGGAGGCCAAGATGGGTGGATCACCTGAGGTCAGGAGTTTGAGACCAGCCTGGCCAACCTGGTGAAACCCTGTCTCTACTAAAAATACAAAAATTAGCCGGGCATGGTGGTGCATGTCTGTAGTCCCAGCTATTCAGGAGGCTGAGGCAGGAGAATTGCTTGAACCCAGAGGCGGAGATTGCAGTGAGCAGAGATCGTGCCACTGCACTCCAACCTGGGCGACAGAGCGATATTCCATCTCAAAAATAAATAAAAAAAAAAATAAATAAATAAATTACCTGAGATGACTGGGTATTTTTTAAATTTATTTTTATTTTTTCAGACAGCGTCTTGCTCTGTTGCCCAGGCTGGAGTGCAGTGGCACAATCTTAGCTCACTGACACCTCCGTCTCCCAGGTTCAAGGCACCATTCTCCCACCTCAGTCTCTCAAGTAGCTGGGACTACAGGCACCTGCCACCACACCGGGCTCATTTTTGTATTTTTAGTAGAGAGGAGGATTCACCATGTTGGCCAGGCTGGTCTAGAACTCCTGAGCTCAAGCAATCCACCTGCCTCAGCCTCCCAAAGTGTTGGGATTACAGGCATGAGCCACCATGCCTGGCCAAGACTGAGTAATTTATAAAGAAAAGAGATTTAATTGGCTCACCATTCCACAGGCTCTACAGGAAGCCTGGCGGGGGAGGCCTCAGGAAACAATCACGGTGGAAGGCGAAGGGGAAGCTGGCACGTCTTACCTGGCAGGAGCAGGAGGAACACCAAGAGAAAGGGGAGGTGCTACATACTTTTAAACAACCAGATCTCATGAGAACTCACTTACTATCACAAGAACAGCAAGGGGAAAGTCGGCGCCCGTGATCCAATCACCTCCCATGAAGCCCCTCCACCAACATTGGGGATTACAATTCCACATGAGATTTGGGCACAGACACAGACCCAAACCATATCCAACGGAAAGTGACAAATACACCACTGCAGTAACTTACTGTGCAATTACTATGTCCAAAACCTGGGTGAACACCTCCCACCATCTGAGGTTCTCTTCAGCCCTCCCCTGAGGCTATCAAGTCACCAGCAACCTTCACCTGCCAAGAAGCGTGCCCACTGCTCTGTCCTAGCCTTCCGTGACCTTTCAGCAGCACGGACGTACTGAACGACTCTCTCCATGGAACACTTCCTGTCCTGCCTTTCTGACACCATGCTCTGCTGGTGATGCTCCCTTACCATTTCGCCAGGATACCTGGCCACCGTACCCTTCTCTGAGCTTAGCTAGCTGCAGCAGACTCCTCGAGATCCTCCCTCTGCTATTTTTGCCTGTCTCGGGTCATTCTCCACTCAGCAGCTAGAGTGGATCATTAGAAACGTAGGTCAGATCAGACCATCCCTCCCCCCTTTTTTCACTCTTTTTTATTTGTATAAATGTATAGGGTACAGGTGTAATTTTGCCACACGCATAGATTGTGTAGTGGTGAAGTCAGGGTTTTTAGGGTATCCATCACCCGAATAATGTACGTTGTACACATTAAGTAATCTCTCATCATTCACCTCCCTCCCAGCCCCCTGCCCTTCCAAGTGTCCATGGTCATCATTCCACACTCTATGTCCATGTCTACACATTATTTAGCTCCCACTTATAAGCGAATACATCTGGTATTTGTCTGTCTTCTGTCCGACTTGTTTCACTTAAGAAAATGGCCTCCAGTTTCATCTGCATTGCAGCAAAATACATGATTTCATTCTTTTTTATGGCTGAATAGTATTCCATTGCATCACATCTCTCTTAATATACTCCTATGGCTTCCTACTGCACTTAAATCAAAGGCAAGCTCCTTACCCCAGAGCCTACTTAGAGGTGCACCATATCTGACCCTTTCTCCCCTCCAGACGCCTCCGGCTGTGGTCACCTTGGTGGCTGCCCCTTGTCTTCCAGCTGTCAGCTCACATACCCCATTCTGAAAGAAGCCTCCCCATCACTCACTCTCACACCACCCTGCTTATTTCCTTCATGGCACTTACTACAAATTGGAATTCCTGTGCGTCCATTTACATACATGGTAATTGTGACTTCTGCCCTATGGTGCAAGCTCCATGAGGGTAGAAACTCTGTCTGTCTTGCTCAGGGTCTGGCTCAGAATTAGAACTAAATGAATATTATTTATAATCAATCAATTAGTAATTACTTAGTGGAAAAAAATAGACCAAGAGAGACAGAATAAAATAAACAAAAACAAAAGACCCTAGAGGAAACAGATAATGCAGACAATAGAAGAGAGCTTCAAAACTTTCTAAACTGTCTCAGAGACATTATAGTTTATTCATTAAAAAAGAAAAGAAATACAAGCTGCTCACCAAAAAAAGTAGATAACAAAATAATTCTTGAATTTTTAAAATATAATTGACAAAATCAAAAATTCAATAAAAGAGCTAGAAGCAAAACACTGATCTTTCAGATTATAAATTTAAAACGCAAAGATTTAGAAAAAAATCACTTAAAAGGTTGAGACTTAAAAAGATCAATTCAGAAATCCTAATATCCACCTAATATATGTTCAAGTAAAAGAGAACAGACAACAGGCAAGAAGAAAATCATTAAATTTTTCCAAAACAAAGATGTGAGTCTCCAGGCATCACTAAGTCATGAAAAGGATAAGTTAAAATGCACACACATGGCCAGGCATGGTGGCTCATGCCTGTAATCCCAGCACTTTGGGAGGCCAAGGTGGGTGCATCACGAGGTCAGGAGTTCAAGACCAGCCTGGCCAAGATGGTGAAACCCGGTCTCTACTAAAAATACAAAAATTAGCCAGGTATGGTGGCAGGCACCTGTAATCCCAGCTACTCAGGAGGCTGAGGCAGGAGGCTCGCTTGATCCCTGGGGGCGGAGGTTGCAGTGAGCCGAGATCGTGCCACTGCACTCCAGCCTGGGTGACAGAGTAAGACTCCGTCTCAGGGAAAAAAAAAAAGAAAAAAAAGCACACACATACACAACCCTAGAGCTATCATCATAAAATTTTAGAATGCCAAATATGAAGTTCCCAGACAGAGTAAGTTGCCTACAAAGGAACCAGAATCATACTGGCATTAGATTTTTAATCAGCAATCTTCAATGCCATAGGACAATAAAGTATTACCTTTAAGTTTTGAAGAAATTTTATTTTAAACATAAAAGGTTATAGCTTCCTGAGCTATCAATCAAGAATAAGAATAAAACCTAGATATTAATGTATAAGCAAAGACTCTGATATTTATCAAATAGTGATCTTCTCTGAGAGCATTACTCAAGTATGCACCCCAGCAAAACAACAAAGGAGTGCAAGGAAGTGACAGACACAGTAGTGTTAACCCACAAGAGAGTGAAAAGATACCCTAGGGTGATAGCTATGCAACAGCTAGATCCAAATTAGAACCTAGAAAAATTAGAAAATTCAGCAAGCTCTAAATTAAGTGTATTCATAAAGAAAATTGATTCCCTGCAAGAAACTTTAACACTTAAAAGTGGATAATTTTAGTTATAAGATGGATGCATAAAATAATAAAAGTAAGCCAGGCATGTATCTGTAGTCCCAGCTACTCAGGAGGCAGAGATGGGAAGATCGCTTGAGCCCAGGAGTTCAATTTAGCCTGTAAAAAATAATAATAATAAAGGTAAATAGTTAAAATATGCTGTCCCTCTTCCTGGCTCCTAAAAATCACTCTCTTAAGTACCTGGGTTTATAAGCATAGGATCTCATTTCCTTCTCTAGTTACACAATCACATTACGTGGCTCTTCATTGAACAAATATTTATATAATCTTATTATAAACTATGGATATTGGCTTTCAGTTTTTAGAATCAACCTGTAGGCAAAGCATAAAGGACACATATGGTTATAGAACACAATGTGTGTTGTAAACCTAGACGTTGAAATGATGACAGCAGCCAAGAGACAGATGGAGCTGGAACAGTGAAGGGAAATGCAGGGGAACCAATTTTCTCATTTTACAGAGTGAGAATTCAAGGGACACTCTAACCAATAGGTCAGGATGTAAAAGTCCAAAAATACTACTTAAAGCTACAGTGGTAGCCAGGAGAGGAACTAAAAATAAAATGTGACAAGCAGAAACTAAAGTGGAGGAAAAGAAAGAAACATAAATTAATCATTGTTGTAATGGGGAGACAATAGATACTGTCAAAAAATCATAAATCAAGGAACAGAGGTAAAATCACATCATTGCAAACATGGCAGTAACTACCAGAAGAACCAAAAAGAGGAAGTTTAAAAAGTTATATCTCTAAGGAGAAAAGCAGGCTGAGGTGGCTGAAGAAAAAGGAAGGCTTGGACTTTTTTTTTTTTTTTTTTTTGGCGTCTCTCTCTGTCACCCAGTCTGGAGTGCAGTGGCACGATCTCAGCTCACTGCAAACTCTGCCTCCCAGGTTCAAGCAATTCTCCTGCCTCAGTCTCCCAAGCAGCTGGGATTACAGGCATCTGACCACACCCAGCTAATTTTTGTTTTTTTTGTTTTTTTTGTTTTTTTTTTTTTGAGATGGAGTCTCACTTTGTCTCCCAGGCTGGAGTACAGTGGCGTGATCTCAGCTCACTGCAAACTCCACCTCCCTGGTTCACGCCATTCTCCTGCCTCAGCATCCAGAGTAGCTGGGACTACAGGCGCCCGCCACCACGCCCAGCTAATTTTTGGTATTTTTAGTAGAGACGAGGTTTCACCGTGTTAGCCAGGATGGTCTCGATCTCCTGACCTCATGATCCGCCCGACTCGGCCTCCCAACGTGCTGGGATTACAGGCATGAGCCACCACACCCGACCAATTTTTGTATTTTTAGTAGAGACAAGGTTTCACCATGTTGGCCAGGCTGGTTTCGAACTCCTGATCTCAAGTGATCTGCTTGCCTCAGCTTCCAAAGTGCTGAGATTACAGGTGTGAGCCACTATACCTGGCCCCAGACTTTTCACTTATGTCTTTCATACCATTTTAAATATCTCTGTACCATTACCATGAGCGGGTATGTTTTAATAAGTTAAAACATATATGCAAAATTAATATGCAATTTAAAATTAAGATAATAATTCTCTAGATAAAAGTTAAATACGTTCAGGGCCGAAGCTCATCATTGACCAGATGATCTGTAAGATCTCTAGATCTAACATTCTAAAACACCTGGAAAGTTACCTGGAAAGGCCATGAATTTAACTTCACAAACTGCCAACATCATCTCTTCTAGAAGTGCATTGTTAGAGCTCCTGACCCCAACCTTATAAGCAGAGGTCGTCACCAGGAACATTTCTGCTCTGATTTAAAATACCAGGGAGAGAATCTGTTTTGAAAACAATCCACAACACAATATTTGCCCTAAGGTCAGCTTTAGGAGAGGTGGTTCTCTTTCTTAGAGGATTTATACTGCACTTACACATACTGTAAAGTATTCCATTTGATGCTCACAGTTCACAACTCCAAAAGGCAGAGACAGTGTGTGCTACTACGTCCATTTAACTTAGGAGGAAACTGAGTCCCAAATATGTAAGTTACCAGTCCAAAAGTTCTTAGCACTAAATAATAAAGATCAGAGCTCAAACATGTCTCTGACCCCAAGTACTGATCTCTCCATGAACCTGGTTGCCTCTAGCATCTCCAAAAGCCCAATAATCCCAAGACGTACAAATAAGCAACAGGTATATGAAAAGGTGCTTGACATCACTAATCATCAGGGAAATGCAAATCAAAACGGCGATAAGATATCACTTCAATTCTGTTAGGACATTATCAAAAAGACAAGCAATAAGAAGTGTTGGTGAAGATGCAGAGAAAAGGGAACCCTTGTACATTTTGGTGGGAAGGTAAATTGATAAAGCCATTATGGAAAACAGTATGGAGGTTGCTTTAAAAAATTAAAAAGGGAGGCCAGGCTCAGTGGCTCACACCTGTAATCCCAGCACTTTGGGACGCTGAGGTGGGCTAATCACCTGAGGTGGGGAGTTCAAGACCAGCCTGACCAACATAGAGAAACCCTGTCTCTACTAAAAAAAAAAAAAATATGAAACTAGCTGGATGTAGTGGCGCATGCCTGTAATCCCAGCTACTTGGGAGCCTGAGGCAGGAGAATCACTTGAACCCAGGAGGTGGAGGTTGCAGTGAGCCGAGATCACGCCATTGCACTCCAGCCTGGGCAACAAGAATGAAACTCCGTCTCAAAAAAAAAAAAAAAAAAAATTAAAAAGGGGGCCAGGTGCGGTGGCTCACACCTGTAATCCCAGCACTTTGGGAGGCCAAGGCAGGCAGATCTCGAGGTCAGGAGTTCAAGACCAGCCTAACCAACGTGGTAAAGCCCCATCTCTACTAAAAATACAAAAATTAGCCGGACATGGTGGCGCGTGCCTGTAATCCGAGATACTCAGGAGGCTGAGGCAGGAGAATTGCTTGAACCCAGGAGGCGGAGGTTGCAGTGAGCCAAGATCGCACCACTGCACTCCAGCCTGGGCGACACAGTGAGACTCCATCTCAAAAAAAAAAAAAAAAAAGAAACAAAAGAAAAGACACAGAATGGAATGGTGGTTACCAGTGGTTGAGGGGAGGGGAGATGGGGAGATGTTGGTCAAGGAGTACAAATTCTCAGTTATGCAAGATGAATAAGTTCTGGAGATCTAATATGCAGCCTGGTGACTACTGTTAATAATACTGCTTTGTATACTTAAAATTTGCGAAACGGGTAGACCTTAAGTGTTCTCACCACACACACTAACTCTTTAGAGAACAGAAAAAGAAGGAACACTATGCTGACTCGTTTTGTGAGCAATTGCAAGCTTAGTATAAAAACAAAGTAAACAAGGTCAATATTGGAAAGAAAAATTGAAGGTCAGTCTCCTTCATGAACATAGATGCAAGAATCCTGAACAAAATATTACCAAACTGAATCCAGCAATTAAAATTTTTAAAAAATGACCAAGTTGGGTTTATTCCAGGAATGAAAAGTTAGATCATTAGAAAATACATTAATGTAATTTAGCTTATTAGTCAGAGAAAAATTATGTTGCGATCTTTTTTTTTTTTTTTTTTTTGAGATGGAGTCTCGCTGTGTTGCCCAGGCTGGAGTGCAGTGGTGCAATCTTGGCTCACTGCAACCTCCATCTCCTGGGTTCACGCCATTCTCCTGCCTCAGCCTCCCAAGTAGCTGGGACTATAGGCACCCACCACCATGCCCGGCTAATTTTTAGTATTTTTAGTAGAGACAGGGTTTCACTGTGTTAGCCAGCATGGTCTCAATCTCCTGACCTCGTGGTCTGTCCGCCTTGGCCTCCCAAAGTGCTGGGATTATAGGCGTGAGCCACCGTGCCCAGCCTACGTTGTGATCTTAATTGAGATGAGAAAGCGTGTGATAAAATTCAAAACAACATTCATGAGACAAAAAGTAAAAAAAAAAACACTTACACACTAGAAACAAAAAGGAATGTTCTTAACATGATAAGTATATCTTCAAACTAATGAGCAAAAAAGGTTTTTTCAATTGTGAAATATTAACACATACTTTTAAAAATCAGGCATGATAAGATGTTACATAATCCTCAGTTCTACTCAGTGTTGCACTGGAATTCTAACCTGTGCAAAAATAAGAATACAAGCAAATATAAGGAAAGTAATATAGATTCAAAAAATATCTGTCATTATATGAAGGTATTATGTTCTATACAGAAAACTTCCAGTTATCTATACTGTATTAGTCCATTCTCATGCTGCTAACAAAGACATACCCAAGAGTGGGTAATTTATAAAGAGGTTTAATTGACTCACAGTTCAGCATGGCTAGGGAGGCCTCAGGAAACTTACAATCACGGTGAAAGGGGAAGCCAACATGTCCTTCTTCACATGGCAGCAGGGAGAAGAAGAATGAAAGCCGAGCAAAGGGGAAAGCCCCTTATAAAACCATCTGATCTCATGAGAACTTATGCACTATCACAAGAGCAGGATGAGGGGAACCACCCCCGTAATTCAGTTATCTCTACCTCTTCCCTCCCATGACACGTGGGGATTATGGGAACCATAATCCAAGATGAGATTTGGGTAGGGACACAGACAAATCATATCATATACATTATTAGAAGTAATAAAAGAGTTTCATTAAGTTTCCTAGGCATAAAATCAACACGTGCATCAACTGCGTTTCTAAACACCAGCCGAAAAAAAGGTGGAAAATACAGTTTTAAAATATATTATTTACAGTAGCAACAACAAAATAAGGTACCAAAGAATAAGTCTAGCAAAAGATATACCAGGCCTTTTGGCAGAAAGTTATAAAACTTTAGTGAAAGGTCTTAAATAGGACCTAAATAAAGAGAACAACATCACTTTTTCCATGGATAGGAAGATTAAATATCTTAAAGATCAATCAATTCTCCCCTAAACTTTCATATGGATTCCATGTAATTTTTTTTTTTTTTGAGACAGAGTTTCACTCTTGTTGCCCAGGCTGGAGTGCAATGGCATGACCTTGGCTTACTGCAACCTCCACTTCCCAGGTTCAAGTGATTCTCTTGCCTCAGCCTCCCAAGTAGCTGGGATTACAAGTGCTCACCACCATGTCTGGCTAATTTTTTCTCGTATTTTCAGTAGAGACAGGGTTTCCTCATGTTGGCCAGGCTGGTCTCGAACTCCTGACCTCAGGGGATCCACCTGCCTCGGCCTCCCAAAGTGTTGGGATTACAGGCGTGAGCCATTGTGCCCGGCCAATTCAATGTAATTCTAATAAAAATACCAATAAGACATTTCATAGAACTTGGCAAACATTCTAAAATGTATAAAGAAGAGCCAATGACCAAAAAGCTGAGACAAGGGAAAGTGTTCTGCCAGAAATGACATATTATAAGTAATTAGATTGTGTGTTATTAGCATGAGGATGAAAAACAGACCAACGGAACAAAAAGAGAACCCAGGAACTGATCCACACTTAAAACAATGATTGATGATAGATCTAGCATTGCAGATCAGAGGGGCTATCCGTATAGAAAAAAAAAGTGAAAATGGATTTCTGTCCCATACCATACATAAAAATCAATTTCAGGTATATCAGGAATCAAAACAGGGAAAGCAAAACTTTAAAATGTTTAGAGAAAATACAAAAGAATATTCTAATGATCTGTGAGTAGGGAAAGATTTTTAATCAAGCAAGAAAAATACAAACCATAAAGAAAAAAATTAATAAAACTGACTAATAAAAAGAATGCTATTGAGTAAAATCACCATTAGGAGGGTAAAAAGATAAGCCTCAATGTGAGAAGATACTCGTAATTATAACCAACAATGAATCATTGTACAGAATATGTAGAGTATGCTAAAGAATAAGAAAGAAAAAAATGAAATGTACAGAAGGCTTAAACAGGCATATCTGTGAAAAGGAAATATGAATGGCCAAGATATCTACAAAGACATACTCAACCTCAGTGTTAATCAGGGAACTGCAAATTAGAATGACAATAAAACAGATTTTCAAAAACAGAAGCCCAACAAAATCAAGCATTGCCAAAAGTTGAGAACCACAGACATTCTCATACATTCCTGGCAGGAGTTGGCTCAACCATATTAGAAATTGTCATTACTTCATGCACCAGATACTATGAACTGGCTTGCTCAACTTTTATTCCACGTTCTCCTAGGGTGCCTCCCTGTATTTCAAAGGGCAGAAAACTAAAAACCCCATTTGCAAGACACTCTTATAGCTAGGGGTTCCATATACGATTAAAGTTTGACCCATCCAATGCTCTCAGTGAGACCTGAACTGAGTTAAGTGAAGAGAGAGAGGCAAGGCTGACAGTATTTGTTTCACTGGCAGGGATTAAAATGGTGGCTTCCCAATTTTAGAAGGTGATTTCAGAGCTGTGTTTGGTTCTGGAGCCAGCAGGTCTGACAGTGGCTTCTTGATTTAGCTGAAGTGACCCCTAATTGTGCCCAAGGCACTGTGGCTTTGGAGTCAGATTGTATTGGCAGCTTTCCAAGTCAAAACATAGCTTCCCATTGAAGGGAAAAGTGGCAGCTTTCTTGGTGGCTCAGTGTGGCTTTGGTGTGGCCTTGGGAATAATCACTAGAAGTTCAGTGTTTAGTCTATTTCTTTAACCCTCCCAACAATTCTGTAAACGATCAATCATCTATCATAAATCCCTTTCCGCTTTAATGAATGAGGGTGCATTCTGCTGTTTGTTCTCTACCTGAATCAATACACCAGCAAAGTTGTATTTGTACATACTATGCAGCCCAACAATTGTTTTCCTAGGTATAGACCCTAAAGAAACTCTTGCGATTCCTCAGGGATCTAGAAATAGAAATACCATTTGACCCAGCCATCCCATTACTGGATATATACCCAAAGGATTATAAATCATGCTGCTATAAAGACACATGCACACATATGTTTATTGTGGCACTATTCACAATAGCAAAGACTTGGAACCAACCCAAATGTCCAACAATGATAGACTGGATTAAGAAAATGTAGCACATATACACCATGGAATACTATGCAGCCATAAAAAATGATGAGTTCATGTCCTTTGTAGGGACATGGATGAAGCTGGAAACCATCATTCTCAGCAAACTATCGCAAGGACAAAAAGCCAAACACCGTATGTTCTCACTCAGAGGTGGGAATTGAACAATGAGAACACATGGACACAGGAAGGGGAACATCACACACCGGGGCCTGTTGTGGGGTGGGGGGAGGGGGGAGGGATAGCATTAGGAGATATACCTAATGTTAAATGACGAGTTAATGGGTGCAGCACACCAACATGGCACATGTATACATATGTAACTAACCTGCACGTTGTGCACATGTACCCTAAAACTTAAAGTATAATAATAAAAAAAAAGAAACTCTTGGATATGTAAACCACAAATACATACAAGGATACTTATTGCAGCACTGTTTGTAATGAAAAACTGGAGACAACCCAATATCTGTCAAGAGTAGCATGGATAAGTAAGTGATGATATAATCAAGAGAATACTAGACAGATATGAAAATGAATAACTTACAGTTCTACATATCAGTGTGGATACATTGCAAAAATAATGTTGAGTGAAAATAACTCACGACAGGCTATACACAGTATGATTTTATCTATGTAAGTTTAAAACTAAGCAATATATTATTTGGAGACATACACATATATATGTACCATATATATATTTGGAGGTACATAGGTATATATATATTTGGAGATACATTGGTATATATAAATAAATGTAAAGAAAATACAGGAAGCAGTTGACACAGAGTTCAGGAAAATCACTACTTCTGGTAGGAAGAGGCAGAGGTGTTATCAAAAAGGGTTATACAAGAGGCTTCAAGGATACTGGTAGTGTGTTATTCCAAAGCTGTGAATGTGGGCTGGTATTCATTCAAGTTTGCATATATATCATATACTCTTCTGTATATATGTTATTTGATAATTTTAAATGTTAAAGAAAAATAAAGAATGAGAAGGCAAGGAAAAAATGAAAATGTTAACACAACCAACCACACAATTTCAATTCTGTCCTAAAGACATACCCACACATAAATGAAATGACTAAAGTATGAGGTTATTATTGCAACATTATTTGAAATAACAAGAGATTAGAAATAACATAAATATTTATAAATTTGGAACAATGGTACATTGAACATAGGGAAGTAGGGTACAGTCGTAAAGTATACGAAAGAATTCTGTCAACTGATACGGTGTGATCCTCTGTGTGTGTTCAGTAAAAAATTCATGCTGAATAATGAGATTAACAGCCTTTTATTTTAAAAAAGAAAAAATATATAATATAATGCTATTAAATAGTATAATATAATAGTAATATACACATATAAATGGCCTTCATTTATAAAAAGAAACGTTAAAAGAATAAATTAGAAACCAATAAAAATGACTACCTAGTCAACTCTGGACACATGACCTACGAGTTAGCCCTGCTCTGCAAGGAGCAGTTTTTTGTAATAAAAGATAAAAACAAACAAGCAAAAAATGATTACTTACGGGAGAGGGGCAGAATCGAAAAGAAGAGATTAGAGACAAGCTTCTCTAAGCATATGTTTTCATATAGTTTTAATTTTTAAACCATGCAAAGATTTTTACATACTCAAATAATAAACCCGACTGAAAAAAAAAATGAAGCAAATCCTGGAATTGAAAACAAACTAAAGTAAATAAAACTAGTGATATTGTAAATAACCATCCAAAGGAAAGAGCTCCTTCTAGAAACTTTGAAGTTAGTACTTTATGCATGCTTGGTGGCATACTTCTGCAGAGCAATCTTAAATTTCATTTAGCAGTTCTACTGCTAGTAAAAATATTAGTATGTTATTTCGAAGCAGTCTCTATTTCCCTCTTTCAGAGACAATTTTATCTCTCAGAGAGACTCCGTCTCAAAAAAAAAAAAACAAGCAAGAAAAGAGATCAAGTTTTCAATAGTTAGAAAATGACACTGAAAACAGACCTATCTCACATTCCTGTGACAGAACCATCTCACTCTGAATCCATTGTCAGAAGCTTTGCTAGGTTGTTTGGACAACTGAGAGATTCTGAGCTTCCTGGAGACTGTCCCTCTCTCACTAGCAAGAATACACCAAAAAAGATGGCCCTCTGAAGATACATTTTAAAAGGTTCAGAATCAAAGCCCTCACAGGGATTTACCAATGACAGATTCTGAAACTCAATTACTTGCAAGGGTTTAAAAGGTTGAAGAATCTCTTCTTCAATGCAAAATTTCTTCCACACCAAAGAAGTTAAACCCCACCTTTGAAGGGCCTCAACTTTAAGAATCATAATAATCAGTGATTCTGGGCTTAATCAGTCTTTGTTGAGTAATTGGATTTCTTTTTTTTTTTTTTTTTTAAGAGTCTCAAGCTCAAGTGGCCAAGGCAAGATGGGTCAAAGTCAGAGTGGTGGTCACGGTCCTGGAGGTGGCAAGAAGAATGACAAGGACAAGAAAAAGAAACACGAACCTCCTGTACCAACTAGAGTGGGGAAAAAGAAGAAGAAAACAAAAGCACCAGATGTTGCCAGCAAACTGCCACTGGTGACACCTCACACTCAGTGCTGGTTAAAAGTACTGAAGTTAGAGAGAATTAAAGACTATCTTCTCATGGAGGAATTCATTAGAAATCAGGAACAAATGAAACCATTAGAAGAAAAGCAAGAGGAGGAAAGATCAAAGGCGGATGATCTGAGGGGAACCCCGATGTCAGTAGGAACCTTGGAAGAGATCATCGATGACAATCATGTCATCGTGTCTACATCTGTGGGCTCAGAACCTAGGTCAGCATTCTTTCATTTGTAGACAAGGATCTGCTGGAAACTGGCTGCTCGGTCCTGCTCAACCACAAGGTACATGCCATGAGAGGGGTGCTGATGGATGACATGGATCCCCTGGTCACAGTGATGAAGGTAGAAAAGGTCCCCCAGGAGACCTATGCCAATACTGGGAGGTTGGACAATCAAATTCAGGAAATTAAGGAATCTGTGGAGCTTCCTCTCACCCACGCTGAATATTATGAAGAGATGGGTATAAAGCCTCCTAAGGGGGTCATTCTCTATGGTCCACCTGGCACAGTTAAAACCTTGTTAGCCAAAGCGGTAGCAAACCAAACCTCAGCCACTTTCTTGAGAGTGGTTGGCTCTTAACTTATTCAGAAGTACCTAGGTGATGGGCCCAAACCCGTACGGGAACTGTTTCAAGTTGCTGAAGAACATGCACCATCCATCGTGTTTATTGATGAAATTGACGCCATTGGGACAAAAAGATATGACTCAAATTCTGGTGGTGAGAGAGAAATTCAGTGAACAATGTTGGAACTGTTGAACCAGTTGGATGGATTTGATTCTAGGGGAGATGTGAAAGATATCATGGCCACAAACCGAATAGAAACTTTGGACCCAGCACTTACCAGACCAGGCCACATTGGCAGGAAGATGGAGTTCCCCCTGCCTGATGAAAAGACTAAGAAGTGCATCTTTCAGATTCACACAAGCAGGATGATGCTGGCAGATGGTGTAACCCTGGATGACTTGATCACAGCTAAAGATGACCTCTCTGGTGCTGACATCAAGGCAAATCTGTACAGAAGCTGGCCTGATGGCCTTAAGAGAACATAGAATGAAAGTAACAAATGAAGACTTCAAAAAAATCTAAAGAAAATGTTCTTTATAAGAAACAGGAAGGCACCCCTGAGGGGCTGTCTCTCTAGTGAACCACAGCTGCCATCAGGAAAATGGTTGGGAGATTTCTCAATCCCTGAAAGGGATGAGCTTAGGAGATTTGCCCAGAGGAATCCCTGTTCCCAGTGATTTTTATTAGAAAAACATCCTGTGTCTTTTGGAGTACAATGTGTAAGTGCCCATTGGGTGGCCTTCGTCTGTTGGTCACTGTGCAGCAGTCTACTTCCCAATAAAGCATGCTCTTTCACGCACACACAAAAAAGAATCTCACTCTGTTGCCCAGGCTGGAGTGCAGTGGCACAATCTTGGCTCACTGCAATCTCTGCCTCCCAGCTTCAAGCAATTCTCGTGCCTCAGCCCCCAGAGTAGCTGGTATTACAGATGTGTGCCACCACATCTAGCTAATTTTTGTATTTTTAGCAGAGATGGGGTTTTGCCATGTTGGCCAGGCTGGTCTCAGACTCCTAACCTCAAGTGATCCACCCGCTTCAGTCTCCCAAAGTGTGGGGATTACAGGTGTAAGCCACTGCACCAGCCAGACTTCTTAAAAATAATATTTTCTGGCCCGGCGCGGTGGCTCACGCCTGTAATCCCAGCACTTTGGGAGGCCGAGGCGGGCAGATCACGAGGTCAGGAGATTGAGACCATCCTGGCTAACAGTGAAACCCCGTCTCTACTAAAAATACAAAAAATTAGCCGGGCGAGGTGGCGGGCGCCTGTAGCCCCAGCTACTCGGGAGGCTGAGGCAGGAGAATGGCGTGAACCCCGGGGGGCGGAGCTTGCAGTGAGCTGAGATCGCGCCACTGCACTCCAGCCTGGGCAACAGCGAGACTCTGTCTCAAAAAAAAATAAAAAATAATAATATTTTCTGTATAAAGCAAGAGTAAGAAGGTGGTCAGGAGACTTATCGGATTGAAATGATCTCCACGAAGTCCTAGGAAGGGAAAGGAGACTTCTCACTTCCCACTCAGCTCTCAGGCCCATGAAAACCACCCATCCACATCATACATACTGCAAGGTGATCCTGAATTCCAAAGTCCTGACTGCTTCTCACCTTTTATCCTCCCCAGGAACTGTAGTTAATAACATTCACCCTGTATTAGTCCATTTTCACACTGCTATAAAGAATTGCCCAAAACTGGATAATTTATAAAGAAAAGAGATTTAAATTCCACATGTCTTGGGAAGCCAACTTCCCTGGGAAGGAAACTTACAGTCGTGGCAAAAGAGGGAGCAGCCTCATCTTACATGGCGGCAGGCGAGAGAGACTGTGTGAGAGCACGAGAAAAACTACCATTATAAAACCATCAGATCTCGTGAGAATTCACTCATTACCATGAGAACAGCATGGGGGAAACTACTCCCATCATTCAATCACTTTTCTCCCTGGACATCTGAGGATTACAATTCAAAATGAGATTTGGCCGGGCACAGTGGCTCACGCCTGCAATCCCAGCACTTTGGGAGGCCGAGATGGGTGCATCACCTGAGGTCAGGAGTTCAAGACCAGCCTGGCCAACATGGCAAAACCCGATCTGTACAGAAAATACAAAAATTAGCTGGGTGTGGTGGCAGGTGCCTGTAATCCTAGCTACTTTGGAGGCTGAGGCAGGAGAATCTCTTGAACCTCGGAGGTGGAGGTTGCAGTGAGCAGAGATCGCACCAGTGCACTCCAGCTTAGGTAACAGCATGAGACTCCATCTCAAAAAAAAGAAAAGAAAAAAGAAAAAATGAGATTTGGATAGGGACACAAAGCCTAACCATATCACACCCCACTGGCCACCCACCCACCTTCTCCTCCTAGAAGCTCTTCCCTCCCTGTGAGTTGGCAGGTGAACTTCTGTTGTTCCTTTCCGGCCACATCTCCCACCTCCTTTACTCACTCTACTCTCTTCCTCTGGAAACTAAACATAGGCATTTCACAAGGCCCTCCTCTCCCTTAAAAAACTTACTCATTTTACACCTTCAACTCTCTCCCTCATACAGATGATTCTGTTTTATCAGCTCACCCCTCACTTCACTCTTGAGTCCCAGACTCAAATTTCCAACTACCTGCTGGAAATCTGCACTTCATTGGCCCATGGGTGTTTTAAACTCCATCTGTTCAAAACTGAAAGCAAGACAACCCCCTGAAAACCTACTTCTTCTGCACTTTCCACTCTTCTGTTCCTTCATATGAGAAAATATCCACATGAAGTACAGCACATATTCTCATCTCTGAGTGTACCATCCTCCCTGCACCCCTGCACTCAACTCGAAATTTCCATTCTCCTTAGCTGTTTTCTAGTGCCCATGCTACTGATTCTGAACTCAGGGGATTATCTGCAAACACAAGTTCCAAGGCCCCATCTGCAGGTTTGAAAACCACTGCTCTTGACACAACATTTTCTAGGTGAAATCAGACCAAGGGAATGCTTGTACCACATCAGACAGTCCCCTGTTAAACTGTTTTCACGGGGCCGTGATTTGTTGTGATACCCTCGGCTGCTTGAAGGCTGCTGCAAAAAGGCATATGATTAAAATTGCTGTTGTACTCATGCCAGAGGCGTAGCTAAGCATGTTAACATTACATCACAGAGGGGGCCTTTTATGAGGCGGGGTCCCTGACTGATGAGCAAACAACCAGAGGAGGGTCAGGCGAGAGGCCCAGTGGAGGGTAACACACATGGAGTTCAGTGACCCCCTTGTTCCTTGAGGAGAGAGGACCTATTTCTACCTAAGGACATTCCTGGAAGGCAATGGGTTTCAAACAATATCCTGAAGAGACTCCTCTCAGGGAACTAAGCAGGTAGGAATGGAAAGGAGGAAATGGGAGGGGAGAGGAAGTCAATCTGGGACCCTCATCCCGGCTTCAACCAAAAGCTTCACTCTCATGTGCCTGATGGATGGAGCTGCAATGTTTTTGAACAAGAGATTCCATTTGAACAAAGAGCTCTGGGTTCTGTAACTTTAAGAGTTTGGGTTTGGTGGTTTTTTTTGTTTGTTTTTCCATTTGTTTGGTTTTTGCCACATCAGAATTTATAGAGAATTTAAGAGTTTTAAAACTACAGTTAGGCCGGGTGTGGTGCCTCAGGCCTGTAATCCCAGCACTTTGGGAGGCCGAGGGGGGCTGAGGTCAGGAGTTCGAGACCGGCGTGGCCAACATGGTAAAACCCTGTCTCTACTAAAAAAAATTACCAAAATTAGCCAGGTGTGGTGGTGTGCGCCTGTAATTCCAGCTACTCTGGAGGCTGAGGCACAAAGATCGCTTAATCCTGGAGGCAGAGGCTGCAGTGAGTCGAGATGGCACCACCGCACTCCAGCCTGGATGACAGTGAGACACTGTCTTAAAATAAATAAATAAAATAAAACTACAAATATAGAGGAGCAGAGAGTGGCAAAGCAGATTGAGGACAGACTTCAGAAGGCCTTGAACTCTAATCTAAGGCATTCAGATTTTCATCTCAGGCCAGTGGGGACTCGCCAAAAGCTTCTGTGGAAGGAACAGAATGGTGAAAGCAATGCTGAACAGAGACTAACTTGGTTACAGTGTTCAGGATGGAGACCAGAGTCGGAAGATGAAACAGAGGCACCAACTGCCAGGTGTTTTCTATAATAAGGGCCTTAATCGGGTTTTTTTTAAGAAAAAGATGCATTCCATGAAGTCAAATATCCAAGAAAGAGGTATACATTGCATAGAATACTTTATTTGATCCTTTTCCACATTCCCCAGGGGTGTATTGCTGTCACCATTGGAGATGAGGAGATAAGGCCCTGAGACTCAAGTCATTTGTCCAAGATTACATAGTGAGCAAATGACTAAACTGTAATTCAATGCCAAGTCTGTTATTTGTTTTTTGTTTTTTGGAGACAGAGTCTCGCTCTGTCGCCAGGCTGGAGTACAGTGGCGTACGATCTCGGCTCACTGCAACCTCTGTCTCCTGGGTTCAAGCTATTCTCATGCCTCAGCCTCCCAAGTAGCTGGGACTACAGGCATGCGCCACCACACTAATTTTTTGCATTTTTAACAGAGACTGGGTTTCACCATGTTGGCCAGGATGGTCTTGATGGCTTGACCTTGTGATCCACCCTCCTCGGCCTCCCAAAGTGCTGGGATTATAGGCGTGAGCCATGGCGCCCGGCTGTCTGTTAAACTTTTTACTGTATTGTATGACCTCCAGCCATCCAAATCCCTTACCTGGGCATTCAAGACCTTAAAAAATCAGACTTCTAAAATGTGTGCATTTTATCATATGCAAATAATACCTAATTTAAAAGTTAAGCTGATCCTCAAAACACTTGTTATTTTCTGTTTTTTTTATAGTTGCCATCCTAGTGGGTGTGAGGTAACATCTTATGAAACCTCACTTGTTTTTAACTTTTTGTTCATTAAGGTATTTAAGACTATAAATTTGCCTTTAAGTACTGCTTTAGATGTATACGAATTCAATCTTGTAGTATTTTATTCGGTTCTATTTATTTTTTTAGTCCAAATGTTATTTAATAGTATGCTATCCAGTTTCTAAATAAGCAAGACTTTATTTTAGCCATCTTTTTAAAAATATTAATTCTGTGATGGCATTGTAGTTGGAAAACATCGTCAGAATGGGATTGACTCTTTGGAATTTACTGAAGCTTCCTTTATGGCCTAATATGTGATCTATTATTGCAAATGTTTTAGGTATAATCAAAAATAATGTTTTCTGTTTATGTTGTGTACACATATATATATGAGACAGAATCTTGCTGTGTCACCCAGGCACGATCTTGACTCACTGCAACCTCCACCTCCAGGGTTCAAGCAATTCTCATGCCTCAGCCTCCCAAGTACCTGGGACTACAGGTCCGTGCCACCATGCCTGACTAATTTTTGTATTTTTAGTAAAGATGGGTTTTCACCATGTTGTCCAGGCTTATTTCAGACTCCTGGTCTCAAGTGATCTGCCCACCTTGTCCTCCCAAAGTACTGGGGATTACGGCTGTGAGCCACCATACCCAGCCATATATTTTTAATTCTATTTGTGCCCATTCATATCCATGAATGAACATTTCCAACTGCAACTGTTAATTTTTGTATTTTTTCTATGTATCTGATATAGTTCAAGATTGTATTGTTAGGTGTTAGGTGTTATATGTTTATGATTATTATTTTGATTTTATACTGTACCTTAAACATTTTTAAACTGTGAAATATAATTCACATGAAGAAAGTTTATAAATCTTATATGCATATTTAAAGCAATACTTATAGACACCCATATAACCACCACTAAGGTCAAGAAATAGGCTGGGCACGGTGGCTCACACCTGCAATCCCAGCACTTTGGGAAGCCAAGATGGGTGGATCACCTGAGGTCAGGAGTTCAAGACCAGCCCAGCCAACATGGCAAAACCCCATCTCTACTAAAAATACAAAAATTGGTGGGGTGTCGTGGCATGTGCCTGTAGTCCCAGCTGCTTGGAGGCTGAGAAAGGAAGAATCGCTTGAACCTAGGAGGCAGAGGTTGCAGTGAGCCAAGATCACACCACTGCACTCCAGCCTGGGTGACAGAGTGGGACCCTGTCTTAAAAAATAATAATAATAAATAAAATAAAATATTGTTAACTTTTTTTTAAATTAACAGTTTTAAAAATAAACCCACCTTTCTAACCTTTTCTGGCACTAATCCACCTTCTCCACCAACCCTTCCATATACCTCATGCTTCTTAGGGATAAGGCTGTTTGTCACTATGCACTAATTCTGCTATTCATTGCACCCAGTCATTTTGTTTGTTCGTGTGTATGTTTGTTTGAGACAGGGTCTCACTCTATTGCCCAGGCTTCAGTGCAGTGGCATGATCTTGGCTGACTGCAACCTCTGCCTCCTGGGTTCAAGCAATTCTCCTGCCTCACAGGAGAATTACAGACACTCACCACCCCACGCCCGGCTAATTTTTGTGTTTTTAGTAGAGACGGGGTTTCACCATGTTGGTCAAGCTGGTCTTGAACTTCTGACCTTGTGATCCGCCTGCCTTGGCTTCCCAAAGTGCGTGAGCCACTGCGCCCGGCCGTACCCAGTCATTTTTATGGCTTCTCTTACACCTAGTGATGACTCTCATGTGAGAGTCCCTTCCCCCACCTCCCCTGCCAAAAACCTCCCCAGGCTTCAAACTGCAGCTAAGTGGTACCTCTGTAGAGTGTCCTTCACTCTTTCCTCAAGAGGGAACCTCTGCCTCTCTATATCTTTACACCTTTTTTTAAAATTACCCTTAAGCCAGCTTTCATATTCTTCTCATATTGTGGTTATTTTCTTTGTCACCTATTACATATAAACTTCTTGAAGACAGGACAAAGGTCTTAACCTCTGAGTTTCCTTAGCTTGATAGTGAGGCATATGGTAAGTGCTCAAGCAATATTTTAAAGAAATGAATAGAATATCTTCTTTAATTCATCTGTGTTTCATTATTCAAGATAGCTAGCATTTTTTCCCCTTAAAACATCTTTTTGGCCAGGCGCGATGGCTCATGCCTGTAATCTCAGCACTTTGGGAGGCTGAGGTGGGCAGATTGCCTGTCTTCAGGAGTTCAAGACCAGCCTGGCCAACATAGTGAAACCCTGTCTCTACTAATAATACAAAAGATTAGCTGGGCATGGTGGCATGCACCTATAATCCCAGCTACTCAGGAGGCCGAGGCAGGAGAATTGCTTGAACCTGGGAGGTGGAGGTCGCAGTGAGCCGAGATCATGCCATTGCACTCCAGCTTGGGCAACAAGAGTGAAATTCCATCTCAAAAAACAAAACAAAACAAAACACATCTCTTTAAGTTAATTTCTTTTCCATTTTGATTGCTGCTCTGCAGAAAGAGAAAGGATGGAAAGAAGGATGAAATGAAAGAAAGGAGGAAGGGAGGGAGGAAGGGAGGGAGGGAAGGAGGGAAGGAGGGAGGAAGGGAGGGAAGGAGGCAGGAAGGGAGGGAGGGAGGAAGGGAGGGAGGAAGGGAGGGAGGGAGGGAGGAAGGGAGGGAGTGAGGGAGGGAGGGAGGGAGGAAGGGAGGGAGGGAGGGAGGGAGGAAAGGAAGAAGGAAGGAAGGAAACTACATTTAGATCCCCTTCCCAGACCAATTACATGAGAATTTCTGGAGAAGGAGTCCAGCATCCTTAATTTTCTCATGTGCCACCAGGATTGAGAACCACTGCTTTTTTGGTCTCTTTTAATTTGACCAGTTTTATCTCTAAACCTCTAAAACAGGGAGGGAGGGAGGAACCCAATGGCTTACAGGGCCTCGTTTCACAGGCCCATCCAATCTATTCAGCTACTTCTTCTAACAGGTGCCTCTGCTCCAAGGCTCCTCCAGGTCCCGCAGGCACGCTGTGCTCCCGTCTTTATTCTCTGCTCCTTGCACCTGGATGTTTCCCTTCTCCCCTCCCCTACTCACATTCTAACCATCCTTCCAAGCCATTCCCTCCTCCTCAAAGCTTCCCAGACCACTGCTACCATCCCTTTCTAAATCCCTGTGGTTGAAATGAGCATGATGACCACAGCTAATAACACTGTATTGAATGCTGGAAATTGATGAAGAGTGTAGATTTCAGGTGTTCTCACCACACACACACACACACACACACACAGGTAACTGTCAGGAGATGGATATGTTAATTTGCTTGACTGTAGTATTCATTTCACTATGGATATATATTGCAAAACACCATGCTGCACCCTTCAAATATATACTATAAAAGAAAAAGAAGTAAGACCTTCGAGTCGGCACAAAATCAACGCAATGGACTTCTCTCCACCACCAGTCCATGCACTTGTCTCTTTAAGATCACAAATACCCTGAGAACAGGGACCATGGCTAAGATTCTGTGGCCACAACCCTGGCCTCTAACCCTGTGGAGAGATGGTTTGCTAACTGAATGCTTTTTCCAGAGGAGGCCCTTTAACCTAACCCCCTCCTGCCACAGAGTAAATGAAGAAAAAAGGTTAAGTGACTTACGGGATGTCGCACACATTGACCCAAATCCAGCAACCTCAAGGCTCTTCTCTGGTTGCTTATTCACAGCCATCTGTTTTCTTGGTTCTCTCCTCTGATTCCCCCTCAGGAGCGACAGAAGGCCCTTTACCCTCACCTTTCTCTCTTAGTCTTATGAACTGTGTCTTTCTCAGTGATAGGTCACTCAGCTGCTGTATTTGGTGGCAGAGTCCAGAGAACAGCACAGAACCACAGCCCTCAGGGCAATTCAGATGCTGGGGTTTTCTTCTGAAAGTCCTTCTCTGAAGAGTCATTCCTTGTGAGGGAGGGGGTGGGGGACATTTCTGAACTTATTGCTGACATACACACCAAAGGCTGAGTTTGTCTTCCGGGTGAAACAGAGGAACTATGGCTCTAAATTGGCCAGGAAGAGGCTTCAGCTGAGGCTACAGGAGGGCAGACCACCAAGCGAGTATAAAAGAAAAAAGCAGGCTGGGCACAGTGGCTCATGCCTATAATCCCAACAGTTTGGAAGGCTGGGGTGGGCAGTTCACTTGAGGCCCAGAGTTTGGGACCAGGCTGGCCAACATGGCAAGACCCCGTCTCTACAAAAAATACAAAAATTAGTGTGGTGTGGTGGTATGCACCTGTAGATCCAGGAACTTGGGGGGCTGAGGTGGGAGGATAACTTGAGCCCAGAAGGTCGAGGCTGCAGTGAGCCGTAACCACGCCACTGCACTCCAGCCTGGGCGACAGAGCAAGACTGTCTCAAAGAAATAAAAATGAAAGAAAAAGAAAAAATATATAACAGTTAAGCAGAAGCAGAAGCTTCCACCAATTTGGGGGAAAAGCAACCTCTATAAACCAATGTGAAGCCAGGACAGGCAGGAAAGAGCACCTCTTGGGTGGACAGGCTGACAGCGGCCCTGGAATTCAGGCTAGGAGCACATGTTCCTGAGAGAATTAGAATTCTGCACTCCAGCAATAATCCCAAGTCATTGGCAGATGTTAAAGTGATTTCCATCCCCAGGAGGTGCAGAGACACCAGGAATTCCCCCTGGATTTCTTCCTGGGCAAGGCTGTTGCCCAGGTCCCCAACTGAAGGTAGAAAGGGTGACAGTGGCCAGGGGAGTGAGAAAGACAGCAGGGGCTGGGCCCACACAGGTGGCCGCTGTTCCCATCTGCAGCAGTTAAGGCTTTGATTAGCAGCCCACAGCAGCCATGGCTGGGGAGGGCCACCTCCCACCTGGGCATAAGCCAAAGGACACTTGTGACGGGACAGCTGCGGACGGTGGGTACTCTCATGCCGTGTCTTTCCACACTGGGATATTCACTATCATGTATACCCCCATTCACACCTGGAACCACTCTGCTATTCTCCAAGCGGAGATTCGGACTGTTAGAATGAGGTAATTTCAGCTTTAAATGGCTCCCATTTGTGAGAAACTGGATGAGAGAGCAAAGCAAAGCATTCACGACTCACGTGCTACAGATGTTCAAGCCAGGAGAACTAGCAGGAAGGGGTTCTTTCCAGCCTTCACTCTGCCGTTTACCAAGTATATACCAAGTATGTGAGCCCGGGCACTGTGGATGTGGCTCACCATTCCTGCGTCTGGGGTGGGCAGATCACTTGAGGCCAGGAGTTTGAGACCAGGCTTGCAAACATGGCAGTACCCCGTCTCTACAAAAAAATACAAAAATTAGGGAGGTGTGGTGGTGTGCACCTGTAGATCCAGGAACTTGGGAGGCTGAGGTGGGAGGATCGCTTGAGCCCAGAAGGTCGAGGCTGCAGTGAGCCATGACCACATGAGGGGGTCCAGCAAAATGACTCTTTGAAAATGGCCCTGACAATCCTCTAGTTACAAACCCTCATTTCACAATCATTAAGTGAGGGCTCCAATCACACAGCCAGTTGGGTCAGAGCAGAGCTGGAACCTGCCTCCCTGGATCTTGTGTTCTCTGCTCTACCTGGCATCTCCTTCCTCACGCCTGCGATTCCCAGTCATGCTGTCAATAGGAGTGGCGGGAGGAGGATCCTGGAGCCATAGGCTAGAAAGGTCCCCAAGACGCAGGCCGCAGGCTACGTGGGAAATTTCCAGATGCCAAGAGAAGGCCGCTCTGTTCTTTGTCAGGGCTCCCCATGAATCTGACGAAAAGTCAAATTCCATGGGGGTGACTAAAGACAACTCGACTCTATCTGTATTATTTGAATTTCATACAATCAAGCAGGCATTTCAGTATGACTTCATTAAAAACTGAATACACAGTCTTAAAACTTCTATCATTTAGATTCTTTTTTTTTTTTTTTTTGGAGACAGAATCTTGCTGTGTTGCCCAGGCTGGAGTGCAGTGACACAATCAGCTCACTGCAGCCTCTGCCTCCTGGGTTCAAGAAGTTCTCCTGCCTCAGCCTCCCAAGTAACTGGGATTACAGGCATGGGCCACCACACCCAGCTAATTTTTGTATTTTTACCATTTTGGCCAGGCTGGTCTCAAACTCCAGATCTCCAGTGATCCGCCTGCCTCGGCCTCCCAAAGTGCTGAGATTACAGGTGTGAATCACCACACCTGGCCTAGATTCATTTATTTTGGCTTAACTAATATTTAATAGGTAAATCACAGATATGCCACTGGAGGAGCATTCTCACATAACTCCTTGTGGATAATAATCACAGCTAACATTGAGAGGATGCCGTGTGCCAGGAGTTTTGTAGATGTCATTTCATCTCATGCTTATGGGACGTGTGGCTGTTACCAGCACCTTACAGATGTGAACACAGAGGGTTGGCGAGTTAGGTCCTTTATTCATCCACACAGGGGAGGTTTGGGGCCAGGATCAAACCCACGTGTGTTGGGTAGACTGACTCCACAGTCCATGTCCCCGATCCCTGCACCACACTGCCTCTCGGTGGGTATTTACACCTGGCATTAATATGTCCCTCTAACGCCATTACTGAAGTCAAATTTTGACAGAGTAAGGAAGATAAGAGACAACATCAGAGCACCTGGGCTCGAGGCCCAGCTCCACCACTTATTACTTAGGAGAAGTTAACCTTTATGAACTGCAGTGTCTCATCCAAATAAGAATGATTCTAGATTACTGCTCACAGAACTGTTGTGAAGATTAAATCTGAGAACCCATGTACAATGCTCAGTGCAATGCCTGGTATATAATAAGCTCTCAATAGAAGCACATAATCATGGTTCAGGACACCAAAGATCACCTGGGCCCCCATCACAGCACTGCTGCTGGCCAGCCCTGGATTGAAGCACCATGCTCCCAGCCTGCCAGCTTCTGCAGATTTCAGCTACCCTGAACATTCCCTGCCTTAAAGGCAGCTTCCAGAAAGAGCACATTTGATCCCAAGTTAAATTGTGAAGTAGACGACCAGCTGCCATTCATATGGAGCCCAGTGTGGATGCGTAGATAAGTTAGAGGATGAAGCTCTCCCTTTAGGGTCACACCACATGCTCCCCAACAAACTTGAGGACTGACTACTACAGAATCCATGAGTGTTCTGGCTGGTTTAGAGGCCTCAGTTACCCCAGTTGCCTGTATTGACAGCAGCAATCTTGATGCGCCACCTGAGTGAGGGTTCCACTCAGCTGTAAATGACATGAGTTAAAATAGTTTTAAATTTATTTATTTTTTTATTTTTTTTTTTTTTTTTTTTTTTTTTGAGACAGAGTCTCGCTCTGTCACCCAGGCTGGAGTGCAGTGGCGCGATCTCGGCTCACTGCAAGCTCCGCCTCCCGGGTTCACACCATTCTCCTGCCTCAGCCTCTCCGAGTAGCTGGGACTACAGGCGCCCGCCACCACGCCCGGCTAATTTTTTTGTATTTTTAGTAGAGACGGGGTTTCACTGTGGTCTCGATCTCCTGACCTGGTGATCCGCCCGCCTCGGCCTCCCAAAGTGCTGGGATTACAAGCGTGAGCCACTGCGCCCGGCCAAATAGTTTTAAATTTATATGTGACTTTTTCACTTTGGCTTTTAAGACACAAAAGGAAATGACCTCAGTTGTTTTTTATTTTTCCAAAACAAAGTCCAAAAGGTATAGACTTTCCAGCACCATCTCCAGTGGCATGTTTCCATAGACCCTCTGCATAAGCACACCCAACCACTCGCCACTCTGAAAATGCATCGTGCTTTCTCATGCCTCTGTGCCTTCGCTCTCACCCTCCCTACCTTAGAATGAATCACTTCCTTGTCTCCATTGAAGCATTCGGTTACTTCTTCCTGCTTTCAGACCTTTTGTATAAGACGTCGGTTATGTCTTCCTACTAGACTGTAGACCACATGAGGACAAGACGCACCTCCTTGTCACCTGTGTGTCCACCAGTCTACTAGAAAAGCTGAAAAAAGGAAAGAGGATGGTCCTTAAGCTGTAATGCAGACACATTTTCATGCCTGCAAATGATAGCCTTCCAACCTCATGATAAATATCGGGCCACTTGGCTTACTTACTCTTGCATGTATTGTAATACGTCATTATAAATTGCAGGTAACCAAGATATTGACATACATTGTGGTAAAGAAGAGCAAGTGTGACAACTTTAAACATTGCTTTTTATTCCTTATCATTTTAAATGTGTTGCTACTTTTGATGCACTGCTTACTTATATTTATTGCTTCCTCTGCACAAGCACAAAATGCTGGCTCACTCTCAAATTCAATGTAGACCTGGGGAAAGTCATTAAATGCCACGAGCCTTGGGTTTTTTCCCATGTACTGTAGTAAATTCCTCTCGTTGGGATTGTAATTGCAGGTGGTAATCAGAGAACACAGAGCCCCCGGAAGAATTTTATGGCATTTCAGGCAGGCCACAGGCCAGCCTGGGGAAAAAGCAGGAAGAAAAACTGGCAATACGAGGGCCCAATCCGAAAGTTATTCCCGAAGAGAAACAATGGTGAGAACTTGCAGGAATCAAATTAGTTCTGATGTAGTAGGCAGAATTCTTAGAGAGGCCCCTTTTATTTAAAAATAATGATTATACCGGCCAGGCGCAGTGGCTCACACCTGTAATCCCAGCACTCTGGGAGGCCAAGGAGGGCGGATCACAAGGTCAGGAGATCGAGACCATCATGGTTAACACGGTGAAACCCCGTCTCTACTAAAAATACAAAAAATTAGCCAGGCGTGGTGTGGGTGCCTGTAGTCCCAACTACTCGAGAAGCTGAGGCAGGAGAATGGCGTGAACCCGGGAGGCGCAGCTTGCAGTGAGCCAAGATCGTGCCACTGCACTCCAGCCTGGGCGACAGAGCTAGACTCTGTCTCAAAAAAAAAAAAATGATTTTACCAATATGTAGTCAGAAATTGTTCAACATAAGCTTTCTGGTATTCCACAGTCATAATACTCTAGCTCTTCAGACAACACCTTCTCTCTCACAAGCTCTCCTCTTTTCTCATTCTCTTTAAATCTCCACCTATCTGGCTTCCCTAAATTAATTTTTTGTAGCCAGAGCCTCCATTTTATTGCAGTGGTTCCTTTTGTGTCTCCTATTGCTTTCTTTAGTAACTTTTAATGACCTGAGACATCACTGGCTTCCTTTCATTTTCCACTTCCTCCAAGTCAATTGATAGCACATCCTACACTCTGTGTTTACAAGTATCACAGAAGGCAGTAACAATTTTTTTTTTCTCCTCATCTTCACTAAGGGATGCCTGAATTCTTGACAGGGCCAGATAGAATGTAAAAGTGAATTTCTACATTGCTAAGAACTAACAGCCAAGTCTAGATACCACGAAAGCTAGCAACCTGAAGAAGTCATGTGTTCATTCTTCCATTTATTTACCATATATGGTGTTGGGTGCACAAAAAGCATGGAGCAAGGTGCTTCAGGGTGTTTAGCAAGGAGCAAGACAAAGACATTGACAAGGAGCTTTCATTTTGCAAGCCGAAAAAGACAGGAACTCAAATTGATACCACACAGGTAGCATGTAATAGGCACCCCAGAGAGGGACACAGAGCTATGGGAAAATCCAATGAGGGAAAGATTACATCTCATCCGGAAAGACTTGGTGGAGGTTTAGGTCAGTTCTGGGAATGATGAGTTTGAAGTCATCGGGGCATTCAAGGGAAGCATGAGCAGGCAGTGGGAACCTGGGACCAAAATCAGGAAGAAAAGAGAGGGTCCAAAGTCACTTGGAAGAGGTTGTCGTGGCTGGAGTGGTGGGAGGCCCACACCTGAGACTCCAGTACTTTAGGAGGCTGAGGCGGGAGGATCACTTCAGCCAAGGAGTCTGAGAAAGAGGGTATCCTCAGTTCCCTAAGTCCTGTTCCGCCTACTGGGATACTTTCACTCCTGCAGCTTCCAGAGCCTGGTGCAGCTGGAGCTTTTAACTTACCAACAGATGTTCTGCCGCAGCTGGCTCATCCAGGATCCACCACAAGGGACTTCTGCTTAGGCAAAATTGCATTTCAGTTTTTTTTTAAAAAAAAGAGGGTCAGGCACGGTGGCTAAAGGCCTTTGGGAGGCTGAGGTGAGGGGATCTCTTGAGGCCAGGAGTTCAGCAACAGCCTGGCCAACATTGTGAGGCTCCATCTCTAAAACAAAAAATTAAAAGTTAGCTGGACACAGTGGCATGTGCCTGTAGTCCCAGACACTCAGGAGGCTTAAGTGGGAGGCAGAAGCATCCCTTGAGCTCAGGAGTTTGAGGCTACAGTGAGCTATGATCAGGTCATTGCACTGAAGCTTGGGCAACAGAACAAAGACCCGGACTAAAAAAAAAAAAAAAAAAAAATTAATGAAAACGTTAAAAGGGTGTTTTGTGGTTTTGTTAGGTTTTTGTTTTCTTATTTGTTACATTGTCTTCACAGATATCACCCTGTTTGTTTTTTTTTTTTTTTTTTTTTTTTTTTTGCTTTTTCCTTTTTTTGTGACAGGGTCTCACTCTGTCACATAGGCTGAAGTGCTGTGGCTCAGGATGGCTCACGAGAGCCTCAACCCCCTGGGCTCAAGGCATCCTCCTCCCTCAGCCTCCCTAATAGCTGTGACTATAGGCACATGCCACCACACCTGGCTGACTTTTATGTTTTGTAGAGATGGTGTCTCACTATATTGCCCAGGCTGGTCTCCTGGCCTCAAGCAGTCCTCCTGCCTCAGCCTCCCAAAGTGCTAGGATTATAGGTGTGAGCCACTGCACCAGGTCCCAGACATTCTTTAAATATACCTAAGACATTTGCAATAATAGATTATGTATTAGGCCATAGACCAGGAAATAATTTATTATTTCATTTTTTCTCATTTTAAAGAATGCCCAGTTTTTTGTCATTGTTGGTGGTGTTTTTTTTCTGTTTTTCACTTGTTTGGTTGGTTTTTGTTGCCCAAGCTGGAATGCAGTGGCGCGATCTCAGCTCACTGCAACCTCTGCCTCCTGGGTTCAAACGATTCTCCCACCTCAGCCTCCCAAGTAACTAGGATTACAGCGTGTGACACGACACCCAGACAATTTTTGTATTATAAGTAGACACAGGGTTTCACCATATTGGCCAAGTTGGTCTCGAACTTCTGACCACAAGTGATTCACTCACCTCAGCCTTCCAAAGTGCTAGGATTACAGGTGTGAACCACCATGCCCGGCCCCCATGGTTTCCCTTAATCAGAAAAGTATTAAGTTTTTTTAAATCCATATTCCCACTACCCAGAGGTAATATCATTTATAGTACCGAACTTTTCTATTTGATTAATGCAATTCAGGCAAATTAATATTTGTGTGTTGATTCTACTTTGCATATTTTTAAAAAACAAAAATTGGATGATGTTGTAATTTTGTTATTTTCTTTTTCACTAAATTATATATCATGGCCTTTTTTGACATATACATCTACATTATCATTTTAGATTCCTGCAGGGTATTCCAGTTTATTGATAGACATTCAGGTTATTTCCACTGGGTTTTCTCCCCCCTTTCCCCCCCAGACAAAGTTTTGCTCTTGTTGCCCAGGCTGGAGTGCAATGTAACAATCTCGGCTCACTGCAACCTCCACCTCCTGGGTTCAAACGATTCTCCTGTCTCAGCCTTCCCGGTAGCTAGGACTACAGGCATGCACCACCACACCCAGCTAATTTTTTGTATTTTTAGTAGAGACGGGGTTTTACCATGTTGGCCAGGCTGGTCTCAAACTCCTGACCTCAGGTGATCCACCCGCCTCAGCCTCCCAAAGTGCTGTGAGCCACCACACCTGGCTGGTTATTTCCACTTCCAAATTACTTTTAGATAATACTGTGATAATAAACATCTCCGTATGTGTACTCTTGTGCGTGTATCTGGGTGTCTCTCCTTACTACTATCCATTCATAGAAGTAGGATTACTAGGTCGAAAGATGTGGTTAACGGTATTAATACATATTGTCCTTAGATAAATTTAACATCAAGTCATTTAAACTGTGGCCTCACCTTCCCTTCCCTCTAAGTACTTCCCATTCATCATGTGGTACCCCTTTCCCAGCTCTACACCTATCTTGACCCCCATTCCTGCAAGGCCTAAGCTGCCTACTAGCTGCCTGTTAGCTAATCAATAGAATATTCACTTTTTAGAGCTTTTAAAATTATGACTCATTTTCATGAAGATTAAAATGACTTCCAGAGCCAAGGAATGAAGCTATAATGAAGACAACAAAGACAGGAGAACGATTATGGGGGTTGATCCTTGGCTGACAGACTTCAAAGTCGACCATTAGCACCCAAGATGAGTCACTTTGAATTAAAATCAGATACTCTGCCCATCTATAATGAGAGATCTTCTTGATCTTTAATGAGTACCATCTCTTCATTGAAATAGTCACCAGAATTTGCATTTCCAAGATCTCTTGCCACTTTCCCCAAAATACCTTCTAAGGCCATTACACAGAAAAAAACTTATTTTTGCCTCCAAAGAAAACTCAGCTTCAGACCAAATTATCCCATCTGTGCACAACAAAATCACACTCCTTTGGCCTCTGTATTTCTCTCTGTAGTCCATTTCAATGCTTATAGCAAACCAACATTGTGACCTAATAATTATGAAGTCCATTATTTACTGCATTATTAATCACAAACCTCACCAACTAACCTTGCAAAGTGGGTATGTGGGCAAGCCATGGAAGCTAGAAAGAGTTTCCTGGGAAAATCTAGGATCTTATTTCATGTCCTCACATTTCTCTGAAGGAAAAAAACTTGTAAACATTCAGTCAAAACCTTACAAAGTTTGGAGGGAGGAGGAGTGCAAAAACTTCTTACAAATTTCACAAGGCTACAAAGCAAAAGGGGAATGTGGTCTTGAAAAATTCTTAAAACTTAACCAGAATGAACGACGACTGATCTTTCTTTCCAATAGTTTGATGTTTGGGTTAGTGCATTTCCGTTGCAAAATCGGATTTTCTACTATCCACTTACACCTAGTAGGCATGAAATAAATGTTTGTTGAAATGAATTAAATGTGACATGCTCAGGTCAATGTCTTTCATACATTCTTTATAGGGTCTTATATTTGGAAAATAATATTAACAGCCATTTCCATGAATAGCATTTACTTCATCCATAGAAAATGTAAAGATACTACCAAAGGGAGCCATCCTAAGATGCCTGAAATGAGTTATTAAATTCTAACTTAACCACAACCAATATTACTCATTCGTTTTAAATAACTTGTCCAAATCCTAGAAGGAAACGATGATTTGGGGAGCAGAAGTAGATCAAGAAAATTAGTATTAAATGGCAGGAGTAAAGGGATAACATTTGAAATTCTGGCTTCCTGGAGTGATCAGTCAAAGCTCTCCTGCTGGAAAATAGTATCTTGAATTGAAAAGCATTCGGATCATGGTAGATTTTTAACCCAATTAAATTTCCTTCTCCCAGGTAGCCTATTTACTAAAGCAGCATGATAGCTGTTAATATTATCATTTAATAAACAGATTTCTAGTAAAAATGAACTCTATTCCAACTATTACCACAGCGTAAAGATTTTTTCTCAAAATGTTAGCTTGGTTTGGGATTGCTGCTTTTCCTTTCCAATTGATTTGCCTCTGCCCAACTGATCTGCATTTGAGGAGCTAAAAAAATACCAATAAATAGAGTTAGTAACACAGATTAATAAAGTATGCTTTTCATAATATGTCAATATCTTCTTATTTCTCAGGATAACCATAGGCAGGAAGGATAGGGAAACAATAAACTATTATTTTAAATGCCTAACAGCATTTTTTCAACTAGGAACCATATTCAAACAACCTGATTTTTCACTATGATGCACATTGTCCTCCTCTTATTTCCTTTTTAATTTTTTTTAAAATTGAATATATTTTGCTAATCTTCTCTGTATCTTTCCAATTTTAACATGTGTGCTGCCGAAGCGAGCACTTTTTTCGGGGAGGGGAGGGGTGTTGTTTTTCTATTTTTGTTTTTAAGACAGAGTCTTGCACTGTCACCCAGGCTGGAGTGCAGTGGCACGATCTCAGCTCATTGCAACCTCCAATTCCCAGGATTCAAGCGATTCTCATGCCTCAGCCTCCCTAGTAGCTGGGATTACAGGTGTGTGCCACCACGCTTGGATAATTTTTGTATTTTTAGCAGAGACGGTTTCACCCTGTTGGCCAGGCTGGTATCCACTCCTGACCTCAAGTGATCCACACACCTCAGCCTCCAAAAGTGCTGGGACTACAGGCATGAGCCACCATGCCTGGCCCAGAACTTCCTAAGAAACACACATCACTGCTTGCTGTCTCACTCTTCCTTGAGTGAATTCCCTGGAGAGTGAAAAGATTCAAACAGACACAAAATGGCAATACATGCTCTGTCCACTTCACATAAATTTACCTGAATAGTTTCAGACACAGACTTTATCATAATTAAGAATTTTTGTTTTTGTTTTTTTTGGGTTATTTTTTTTTAGATGGAGTCTTGCTCTGTCGCCCAGGCTGAAGTGCAGTAGTGTGACTTCGGCTCACTGCAAGCTCTGCCTCCCAGATTCACGCCATTCTCCTGCCTCAGCCTCCTGAGTAGCTGGGAGTACAGGCATGTGCCACCACGCCTGGCTAATTTTTGTATTTTTAGTAGAGATGGGGTTTCACCATGTTGGTCAGGCTGGTCTCGAACTCCTGACATTTTGATCCACCTGCCTCAGCCTCCCAAAGTGTTGGGATTACAGGCATGAGCCACTGCGCCCGGCCAGAGAAATATTTTTTAATAAACAACTTCAGAGGCCAGTCACAGTAGCTTACACCTTTAATCCCAGTACTTTGGGAGACCAACGGGGGGAGGATCATTTGAGGCCAGTTCAACCAGCCTGGGCAACACAGCAGGACCCCATCTCAACAAAAAAATTAAAAAACACTTTGGGAGGCCAAGGTGGGAGGATGGCTTAAGGTAAAGAGTTTGAGACCAGCCTCAGCTACTTGGCAAGACCCTGTCTCAAGAAAACAAAGAAAAAATTTTAAAAAACACAAAAACTAATTAAAATATGATCACAGAAATCTTCTGAAAGATAAGAAAATGTTCGTCAAATACCAAGTAAAGATTTTTAAAAAGAGTACGTGCCACAGTGACCAACTCATCCTGGTTAATCTAGAACTGTTAGTTTCAAAACTAAAACTGTTTTAAAGTCCACAGTTCATGGCCAGGCACAGTGGCTCATGCCTGTAATCCCAGCACTTTGGGAGGCCATAGCAGGCAGATGACTTGAGGCCAGGAGTTTGAGACCATCCTGACCAACATGGTGAAACTCCATCTCTACTAAAAATACAAAAATTAGCTGGATGTGCAGGTGCGTACCCGTAATCCCAGCTACTCGGGAGGCTGAGGTATGACAATTGCTTGAACCCAGGAGGCAGAGGCTGCAATGAGCCGAGATCGTGCCACTGCACTCCAGCCTGGGTGATAGAGTGAGACATTGTCTCAAAAAATAAATAAAGCCCACAGTCCTGGGAACACCCCACAGACCAAACTGAGGCAACTGATTACCCTAGCATAAGCAATCTTCGAATGAAAATATCAGAATCATCAAGACCACTCCCTTTAATTGAATTGAACAGCCTTTATTGAATGCCTTCTGTGTACAAAGTACAGGCAGCCCTTCATACCCACAGCCCTTCATATCCACATCCATGGATACAATCAATCATGGATCTGAAATATCTGGGGGTAAAACAGCAGTAAAAATAGTACAACAACAAAAATAATACAAATTTAAAACCCATATAGTATAACAACTATTTACATAGCATTTACATTGCAGTTGATATTATCTAAGAAATTTGGAGATGATTTAGAGTACACAGGAGGATGTAGTTCTACGCATTGACCATGCCATTATGTCAGGGACTTGAGCATCTGTGGATGTTGGTATTCCTAGGGTCCTAGAACCAATCCTCAACAGATACCAAAGATGACTGCACTGTGCTGAGCAGGAATCAGTCAGGGTCCAGGCAGGAGACGGACAGTACAGCCAAACTGGGCGATTTGAGGACCGTGTCACAAAGAGGCTATTTACAGAGGTGTGGACATAGGGAAAACAGTGAACAGAGAAGCATCCTGGGCTAGCAAGAGTGGGGACTGCCAGCACCTGAAAAGGCAGAGGAGGCTGATCCAACCTGAACTCACCACAGCCCAGCAGGAGGCGGCAAGCCCTCCCCTCCTCCACCCTACAGACTAGCACTGTGCCTCCCACTGGGTGAATCTGACTGCAAGGCGGAGGAAGGGGGCTTGTTGATGGAGTCCTCGCCTGTCAGCACCCCAAGCCACAGAGCAGGGCAGAGTGAGTCCGAAGGCACACAAAGAACACATAAGCCTGGCCCCTGCTCTTGGCAACTTAAAAATCTAAGGGAAACATCAAGGCATTATTTTAGGCACATACTGAGACAACTCACCAGTGCCAAAAACTGAGTGTTTAGGTCTAACCGGTCCCTGCAGAATTAAATCAAAATCAAGTTATTCATTTCTTATGGCTCCTCATCTGATCTGCTTTTGGTTAGAATGAATGAGCCCTGGAAGCTAAAAGATTTACGTATCCGTGAAATTATTTTAGTCATCCTAAATACCTGTGCTAGTTTGAGTCCTCCATCTGTCCCCTCACTTTTTGTGTGTGTGTGTGTGAGAGTCTTGCTCTGTCACCCAGGCTCTGGAGTGCGGTGGCATGATCTTGGCTCACTGCAACCTTGACCTCCTGGGTTCAAATGATTCTCCTGCCTCAGCTTCCCAAGTAGCTGGGACCACAGGCATGTCCCATCACACCCAGCTAATTTTTGTGGTTTTTTTTTTTTTTTTTTTTAAGTAGAGACGGGATTTCATTATATGTTGGCCAGGCTCGTCTCAGACCCCTGACGTCATGTAATCCACCCACCTCGGCCTCCCAAAGTGATGGGGTTATAGGTGTGAGCCACCAGGCCGAACCTGTTCCCTCCCTGTATAGTCCCAAATGTGAGGGTGTTTTTCGTGTAGCATCTCAGAGCTTACCTTTTTGGGTTTACCCTGCAGTACTGTGCCCAAGGTCTATACCCTGAAGGAACCTGCTCGTGTCTGGAATTGGCGGGTTCTTGGTCTCCCTGACTTCAAAAATGAAGCCGCACACCCTCACAGTGAGTGCCACAGTTCTTAAAGCGGCTTGTCCAGAGTTTGTTCTTTCTGATGCTCCAATGTGTTCGGAGTTTCTTCCTTCTGGTGGGTTCGTGGTCTCGCTGGCTCCAGGAGTGAAGCTGCAGACCTTCGCGGTGAGTGTTAACAGCTCTTAAGGCAGGCGTCTGGAGTTGTTCCTTCCTCTCTTTGGGTTCGTGGTCTCACTGGCTTCAGGAGTGAAGCTGCAGACTTTCACGGTGTTACAGCTTATAAAGTCAGTGTGGACCCAAAGAGTAAGCAGCAACAACATTTACTGCAGAGCGCAAACGAACAAGCTGGGGAAAGGGACCAGAGCCAGTTGCCACTGCCGTCCCGGGCAGCCTGCTTTTATTCTCTTATCTGGCCCCACCCACATCCTGCTGATTGGTCCATTTTACAGAGAGCCGATTGGTCTGTCTTACAGAGAGCTGATTGGTCCATTTTGACAGCGTGCTGATTGGTGCGTTTACAATCCCTGAGCTACACACAAAAGTTCTCCCATCTCCACCAGATTAGCTAGATACAGAGTGTCGAATGGTGCATTCACAAACTCTGAGCTAGACACAGGGTTTGTGTCTAGCTGACCGGTGTGTTTACAAACCTTGAGCTAGATACAGAGGGCAGATTGGTGTATTTACAATCCCTGGGCTAGACATAAAGGTTCTCCAAGTTCCCACCAGACTCAGGAGCCCAGCTGGCTTCACCCAGTGGATCTCGCACAGGGGCTGCAGGTGGAGCTGCGTGCCAGTCCCGCGCCTGTGTGCCTGCACTCCTCAGCCCTTGGGTGGTCGATGGGACTGGGCGCCATGGAGCAGGGGGCTGCGTTCGTGGAGGAGGCTCCAGCCGCGCAGGAGTCCACTGCAGGGGGAGGGGGAGGCTCAGGCATGGTGGGCTGCAGGTCCCGAGCCCTGCCCTGCGGGGAGGCAGCTAAGGCCCTGCGAGAAGTGGAGCACAGCAGCTGCTGGCCCAGGTGCTAAGCCCCTCACTGCCCGGGGCTGGCGGGGCCGGCCGGCCACTCCGATTGCGGGGCCTGCCAAGCCCACTCCCACCCAGAACTCGCGCTGGCCCACAAGCACCTGTAATTCCAGCTACTCAGGAGGCTGAGGCAGGAGAATTGCTTGAACCCGGGAGGCAGACATTATAGTAAGCCAAGATCGCACCATTGCACTCCAGCCTAGGGAACAGAGCGAGACTCTGTCTCAAAAAAAAAAAAAAAAAAAAATAGCTGGATATGCTGGCACACACCTGTGGTCCCACCTATTTGGGAGGCTGAGGTGAGAGGATTGCTTGAGCCCACAGTGGTTGCAGTGAGCTGAGATGGCATCACTGCATTCCAGTCCAGCCTGGGTGAGAGAGTGAGACCTGTCTCAAAAACAAAAAAAAAAAGGCGAATAAATGTATCATAAAATTAGATTTCATTCTGTTAGCATTAAACTGCAGAAATTCCTCACACAATGATATCATCATGGCAGCTAACGTCTCATGAAAACACAAGTCTCCATGTGAGGGGTGCTTATGATTTTTGGAAGACAAGTTAGTCTGAGACTCCATTCTTCTCTTTGTAAAATGTGGGAAATAATGGGTGACTCATTGATTGCTGTAAGGATTAAATAATATAATTTCCAACAAAATACCTAACACTAAGTAGGCTCTAAAATTAGTCTCCCCAGCCTCAAACTCTCTACCTTACCCTAAGTGCATCTATACATTTAAATACATAGTTTTAGTCACTTTGTTTAACAATGTTACATTTTAGTAATTTAAAAAATATATTTTCCCCAAACCCTCCTAGAAACTCCAAATGTATCTCCACTTCCTTGATACAAAGTAGCTATTTGCCAACACAAGGAATGAGGTGAAAGGAATAGGACATTGCATTGAACCAGGAGTTTCCAGAGAAGTGTGGATTTCTTCCTTTCAACCTCTGTGATGTAATCTAAGTCACTAAGTAATGACAGTTTGTCCAAAAGTGTCATACATTCAGGTGAGGAAGAAGGGTAGGAACCTCATGGATGTATGCAGAGGAACTTAAGAACTCCTCTCAAACACTCTAAAAAAAGTTTCTTGTCCATACATAGGGTGGATTTGCAACACAGCCTTCCACAGGCTCAAGCCCATCTGTTGTAAGGAGCATGAGTTAGGACAGAACAAGGAGGAAAACTACCAAGTCATCTCTCTTCGCACAAGTCCAGCCAAGTATTGATTGTTTATTCAAAGCTTTCTTTTCTCCCTCCCTCTCTCTGTTCAGTCATTATCCCCTGCCTCCCACCCACCCCCTCCCTCCACCAAATGAAATTAAATTTCTCAAGTACCTCTATTTGAGACTGTGTTTAGCATAAGCCCTGAGTAGATATGGATTCTCTTTCTTGAATTTTCCCTGACAAACCGCTTCCAGCTGCCCTCTGGGGTGGGATGCCACCGATACGGTGTCATGTTTGCTGAGGATTTCAGCTGCCACCTGGGGGCTCATGCACTCAATGAGTGCTCTTTAGCAAGGCTGGTGGTGACATGGTGACAAAAGGTATGTTGACTTTTTTCTTTCTGTGGTTTAGGACTGGTTGGTTTCAGTCTCGCTGGCTCTTTCTCCTGGGTTACCAACATTTTCCACATTTAAAGCCTGTGACTGCCTCTCCTCCAGGGTTATTGCAGCAAGCTCCTTGCTGTCGACAGAAGCCATTTGTTGGTTAGAGGGTTTACAACTGAGACGACCTACAAGTACCCATTTGATAGTTAACCCATGCTTCAGAATTTGCTTTTTTTTTTTCTTTTTAAGGATTCTTTCTTCAACTAAACAGTTTCTCTTCTGAGTGTTATCACTCTGCTCCCATGAAATGACTGGGACTGTTACTTCTTTTATCTCTGGTCACACCCAGCAAAGTTAAGCTTGCTTGTGGATGATTAGCAGTAGGCCGATCCACGTCTGAGCCAACTGGCTGGCTACTTAGGAGGACTTTGCCTCGGGCTCACCCCTGAGGCCACAGCCCCTGAGGCCACTGCCTGTGCCATGGCATTCCCAAGCCTCTAACCCCGGTGTGGGCTTCCCTGCTGCATGTGGCTCTTCAGCCTCAGCTTCCTCCTCTTCACTCCCCCATCCTTGCACGGGCTTCCTCTTCCATCCCACTTGCTTCTAGAACATTTCCAATTATTGCTTCCCGGTCCTGAACACTAGTGGCTGAACTGAAAAATGGAAAAGATGATGAAAGCCAGGCACTGAGAAATCAGTTAATTAAACTCTTCAGAGGTCCCCAGAAAGGACAGATTCCCCTGCACACCTAACGAGGAATCTTGGACTCTTGCTTATTAACGGGAAAGGAAGTCCATTTTACTAGAGACTTGTCAAGGAATTCCAGCAAGCCCCTGGACAGAGGGCTCCAGTGACCAGGGTAGCTTTCTGCTTTTGGTTGTAAAGAGATCGGAAAGTGTCATCCTTCAAAGCGATGTCATGGGCTCAGAGCCCTTTCTGTGCACTTTGCCATATTGTGGCCACTCCAGTTCTCAAAGTCAGTTGGCCATCTGAAGTGGAACAATGACTTCTCCACAATCCAGCTTTAACTATTTGCACAGTTCCATGGCATTCCACTAATTTAGTACATACCAGGGTGTACCCAGGCTTCAGTCTGGTCTCGGTTCTACTTCCCAAGCCCAGTCCCAGCACACACCTTCCCAGAGATCTTTCCTCCCAGGTCCCAGTCTCCCTCTTAGGGTCAAACCAATTCAACTGAACCCTTATTTAATGTCTTCTCTCTGCCTACTCAGCCCAGTGTGGTAGTCAGGCACAGAAACTCATCAATTACAGCGCAGAGTCAGCAGGTCAACAACAGAGTGGGATAAAATTCCCTCTTCTCCAAACACACAAACCCAGCTCTGTAGCATCTTTTTTCCACCCCTGAAATTCCCCCAAACAGATTATCCCTTGTGCTGGCATGCAGCAAGGTCCTAAAGAGGCCCTACAGCCTGTTTTTGCTCAGGCTTTTTTCAAGCCCTTTTCCAGTCTGCTTTCTCTGAAACTTTGTGTGCATATGCACACGCCAGAATCAACAAGTCGTACTGAGCATGCAAAACCCACATCCACATTTCTAGACCTTGATGCCTTCTCAGACCTCTGGCACACCTAAAGCCCAGAACAACTGGGATTACTCCCAGGTTATACGTTGCTTTAGAGAAGAGGATATTCGTCACACCTAGGCATGGCTCTGAGAAGTCCTCACATGTTCACATGCAGAAGGCCCATTCCTTAAGTAATGAGAAATCCATCATCTAAAAAAAAAAATGACCAAATCACATTTTGATTAGGATTAAAAGGTAGAGGCTGGGCATGGTGGCTCATGTCTGTAATCCCAGCACTTTGGGAGGCCAAGGTGAGTCGATCACTTGAGGTCAGGAGTTTGAGACCTGCCTGGGCAACAGGGTGAAATCCTGTCTCTACAAAAAATACAAAAATTAGCTGTGCATGGTGGCGCATGTATGTGGTCCCAGCTACTCAGGAGGCTGAGGCGGGAGAATCACTTGAGCCTGGGAAATGGAGGTTGCAGTGAGCCACGATCACGCTGCTGTACTCCAGCCTGGGCCATAAAGTGAGACTCTGTCTCAAGAAAAAAAAAAAAAAAGATAGAGACAATAGTACAGTTACCTTGAAACATCCAAAAACCCAAAAGCTTTTCTATTCTGAAAGTATCAGACAATTTTCTTACAAGAAATATATTTTTTCTGATGAGGCTTTGCTGGAGATATTATCAGAACAAGTGTCTCCAACCACTGGTAGTCTGGAAAATGATAAAGGTGGGTTCTGGGTGGCACAGTGAAATCAGCCTGAGATTACACACCTTTGCTGGGGGTAAACTACAGAAGCAACCATGGAGACTTAATTCTGTGTTTTTCTGAGATTCTATAATTAGGTAATGTCATTTACATGCTTCCAAGTGAGGGAAGGAAATTCTTTGGAGACAAAACGTAACGGTTCCAGTACTGGCACCAAATGTCTCCTGCTCAGCAAGTCCATTTTAAAGTCTTGTTCATGAGCTAAGCTGAGTTCTCCTATAGAGGCAGAGTGAAGAGTCAAGGAAATGTGAAGATTGGCCAGGCACAGTGGCTCATGCCTGTGATCCCAGCACTTTGGGAGGCTGAGGCGAGTGGATCACAAGGTCAGGAGTTCGAGACCAGCCTGACCAACATGGTGAAACCCCCGTCTCTACTAAAAATATAAAATTAGCCTGGCGTGCTGGTGCATGCCTATAATCCCAGCTACTCAGGAGGCTGAGGCAGAAGAATCGCTTGAACCCAGGAGGCGGAGGTTGCAGTGAGCCGAGATTGTACCATTGCACTCCAGCCTGGGCAACAAGAGCGAAACTCTGTCTCAAAAAAAAAAAAAAAAAAAAAAAAAAGAACATACCTTTTGCAGCATCCCCTCGCAGGGTCCTCCCTATCTCTGTGATTCTAATAGTATTATCTCTGAAACAACACAGAAGAGTTGGCCTCCCTCCCTCACCTGACATATCTCTTTACGCAGTTGCAATTCAATGCCTCACTCCCCACCCCGTTCTGGTGACTTTCCTCTGCCCACATTCCGCCTTGCTGTCCCTCTTAATTTTTAGCACCTATTTAGCAAATATGCTGGAAATATATATCCAAAAAAAGTTAAACGTGGTTGTTTGGAATGATGAAATTACCGGTAACACTGTTGTTTGCTTCTTCTTTGTGTGTTTTCAACGTCTGGGCCTGGAACAAGTGCAGGTATTCCTTTGCTCATTCTGTAATGATGCTCAGCATTGAGTGCACTATTCTGACTAGTGCGAATACTCCATTGCTGGCATCTCCTGTATCCAGGACATTACACTTCTGGTAATACATTCTATGATTGTATTTGTCTTTTTCAAGACCACTTAACACCTTCAGCTTATATAAATCTTGTAGCTAACTGAAGCCTCCAGTTCTTTTTCACATGAAGTGTTCACATAAATCATGGATCTCCCAACCTATTTTCATCTTTATGAGTAGTTAAGACATAAATCCTTCTTACAGTATTAAAGGGTGCTAGTGTATTAAACTACCTAAATAACCAGCATGCCTTTTAAAGGGGCTATCATGATCTAATTCAAATGGTGAGCATTCCAGGGTCTATGTCAGGTGCCCCTGGCTCCCTCTGTGTCTCATCCTTCCATTGTGGATCCACAAAACATTTCTTGAAATGTGGCCTCCTGGCCGGGCAGGGTGGCTCATGCCTGTAATCCCAGCATTTTGGGATAGTGAGGTAGGCAGATCACTTGAGGTCAGGAGTTCGAGATCAGCGCCTGGCCAACATAGTGAAACCCCATCTCTATTAAAAATACAATAATTAGCCAGGCGTGGTGGCATGCACCTGTAATCCCAGCTACTCAGGAGACTGAGGCAGGAGAATCACTTGAACCCCAGAGGCAGAGGTTGCAGTGAGCCGAGATGCAGAGGTTGCAGTGAGCCAACATTGCACCACTGCACTCCAGCCTGAGTGACAGAGAAAGACTCTGTCTCAAAAAAAAAAAAAAAGAATTATTGCCTCCTGCAAAAATTAATATGCAAGAAAATTCAAGGGACTAGTAATCTGTGGAAGGAGGGGGAAGATGGTAATGTTTTATTTCTTTGGGCTGTTAATTACATGAGGTCATTTTATTTTATAATATATTCTCTTGTATGTATGAAATAGTCAATGATACAAATTTTAAATATGTGATAATTTAAAAGTAATATGTAGAGTTGATTTAAAATAGGAAGAAATGGCTGGGCATGGTGGTCCATCCCTGTAATCCCAGCACTCTGGGAAGTTGAGACAGGAGGATCACTTGAGCCAAGGAGTTTGGGACTGGCCTGGGCAACATAGCAAGATCCTGTCTCTACAAAAAATACAAAAATTAGCTAAGCATGATGGCTCATGCTTGCAGTTCCAGCTACTCAGGAGGCTGAGGCGGGAGGATCGCTTGAGCCCCAGAGATTGCAAATGTAGTGAGCTCTGATTGTGCCACTGCACCCCGGCCTGGGCAACAGAGCCAGACCCCGTCTCTTAATTAATTAATTAATTTAATTTAATAGGAAGAAATGGTTGGGCACTGTGGCTCATGCCTGTAATCCCAGCACATTGGGAGGCAGAGGCTGGAGGAGCACTTGAGGCAAGAAATTCAAGACCAGCCTGAGAAACATAGCAAGACCCCATCTCTACAAAGACATTAAAAAATAGAAAATTCACTAGGCATAGTGGTGAATGCCTACAGTCATAGCTACTCGGGAGGCTGAGGTGGGAGGATTGCTCGAGCCTGGGAGGTTGAGGCTGCAAATGAGCTATGTTTGCACCACTGCACTCCAGCCTGGCTGACAGAGAGAGATCCTGTTTAAAAAAAAAGGGGGGGGGAAGGGGGAAATTCTCAGTATCCCTTCAGTTTTGAGGGGAAAAAATGGTAATGAGAAAAAATAAGGAGAAAGCAATAGATAAGCAAATGAAAGGGAGGAAAACAGTTTTAAGATTGAAAAGGAAAATGAAAGAAAAGATAGAGACCTGGAAGACAGGCAGAGATAGGAGGATTAGATGGAGTATTTGGCTGAACAGGGACAACAGAGGTGGTGAGGAGTCCCTGCAGCGCTGCAGAGTGGGAGAGAGCCAAACAGCGAAAGCTACTTCAGATCCTCCAAGAAACGTCAGCAAATCCATCCTATTCCTCAGCATTCTGCTTCAGCCACCTAAGGCAGTCAGCCTCCCACTGCTGTTCAGCCTGTGTGGCCCAAAGCCAGGAGGCGCGTTCCCTCGCAGCTCTGGGTACAGACTCCCTATACACGTGAGTGTCTCCCTCCCGGTGACTCAGCTGCTGTGCTTTCCTCTCCTTCCCCAGGGCCTGAGCAGGACCCTGCCTGATGATGATCAAGCAGAACCCTGCAAGTTTCAAGAGGAATGTCAATGACTCTTCACTGAAACCTCCCAGGTAGGCATGCAGTGACAATCCAGGGCTTTCCTGGACACACTGCAATCCTAACCTCAGGGTAAAAGCCATGTTCCTGTTCCGCCACAGCATGGCAAAATCAATTCCAGTTGGATTAAAAAGTTAACGTGTTTTTAAAAAAATGAAACCGTAAAAATGAATGTGACTCAGATAAAGTAAAAAAAAAAAAAAAAAGTGAGTGATTATGTGTTTTTAAAAAGCCAGAACAAATGGATAAATATTACAGAAGACTAGTCTAAATTGTTTAGTGCACACCATGAAATACTTTTTTCAACCTCTGGCTCCAAATCTCCAAATTTTTGTCCCCTTCCTTACTCCTTGGGCTGAACGGACAGCCTTTTAGTCACTCAGTTTTAAGGAAAACTTCATTCTCGTCATTAAGACTCCATCTCAGGTATGAAAATTTCAGTAAGTGGAGGCAAAGATTAATTTTATATTCATTTAAAGGCTTTTCCCCTCCACCTAAGGCCAGGCTTGCAGTCCCTGTTTTGGAAGGTGGGCTGTTTGCTCCTTCTGCATTTTACTCCTCTTCTCCTCTCTCTCTGCAGTTTCTTTTTCTTTTCTTTTCTTTTTTTTTTTCTTGAGACAGAGTCTCACTCTGTTGCCCAGGTTGGAGTGCAATGGCACAATCTCGTTTCACTGTAACCTGTGCCTCCTGGGTTCAAGCCATTCTCCTGCCTCAGCCACCCAAGTAGCTAGGATTACAGATGATGGCTAATTTTTGTATTTTTTAGTAGAGACGGGGTTTCACCATGTTGGCCAGGCTGGTCTCGAACTCCTGGCCTCAGGTGATCCATCGTCTCAGCCTCCCAAAGTGCTGGGATTATAGGCGTGAGCCACCACGCCCAGCCCTCTCTCTGCTCTTTCTCCTCTGGAGTTGTGGGGAAGGGACGTGAAAGGACTAGGGGAAAGGTGCCTTTATGTAAGTCATGCAGCTGTCCTGACAGTCAAGCTCTCTCTCTGGGAGGGTCCCCTTGTGTGGGCTCAAGAGACCTTTGAGGGTCTCTCCAGGGCACTGTTGTCGAATGCATACTGGCTCATCTCAGAGTCCCACTCCTAGGCTCCCGCCCGGCCATCCCCATCACAGCCTGGGGGACATGATGCAGGGGGCTCCGCACCAGCCAGCCACCTTGGGTGGGGCACCAGCCAGATGGCCTGAGTCACTGTCTGCTGCATTCACTTGGCCCACAGCACATCCTTCCACTCCACATTCCAGATGGGGAGAGTGTAGCTGCTCTGTCTCTCTGCTTTCTCTTCATCCTGCTGGGACGGGCTGCTCCAGCAAGACTTTTGCATTCAGAATTCTCTAGACGAAAAGGAGAGACCAGTTTCTGTGTTACAGTCAGACTCCTAATTCAGTGAGGCGGAGGGGGAGGGCACAGGGATGGGAAGTTGGGGGATGGGGATGGAGGGAAGATGGGGATGGGGAAGAGGACGGCTCCACCTCTCTCAGAAACGTTCTCGTTATTCTGTGCTAGTGTCAGCACCAGATGGGCCTTCAGACCCCAGCATCTCCACGAGCAGTGAGCACAGCGGGGCACAGCAGCCTCCCGGTTTGCAGGTAGGTCTTGGTTTCTCCCAGTGGCAAGCTTGGTTTCTCCCACCTGGCAAGGAAGAGCCCGTAGGGAATCGCCCCACACCACACTTTCCCTTTACATCTTTCCTGTGCTTGGGCCCCTTTGGTGGTCTAGTGAAGCTGTGGACTCCTTAGAATGATGTTTTTGGCCGGGCGCAGTGGCTCACGCCTGTAATCCCAGCACTTTGGGAGGCCGAGGCGGGTGGATCAGCTGACGTCGGGAGTTCAAGACCAACTTGGAGAAACCCCGTCTCTACTAAAAATACAAAATTAGCCGGGCGTAGTGGCACATGCCTGTAATCCCAGCTACTCAGGAGGCTGAGGCAGGGGAATCGCTTGAACCCGGGAGACGGAGGTTGCAGTGAGCTGAGATTGATTACATCGTTGCACTCCAGCCTGGGCAACAACAGCGAAACTCCGTCTCAAAAAAAAAAAGAAAAAAAAAAGACGTTTTTAAGTTTATAAAATAAAATATACAGGACTACGAAGGTTATCAATTACTTTGAAATGCAGTTATCACAATCATTTGAAAATGTGTACTCTAGTAATAATGCTTCTTTTTTAAAAAAATCACTTTATTAGGATATAACTGACATACAAAAAGCTGTACATATTCAGGCCAGGCGCGGTGGCTCATGGCTGTAATCCTAGCACTTTGGGAGGCCTAGGTGGGCGGATTGCTTGAGGAAAGGAGTTTGAGACCAGCCTGGCCAACATGGTGAAACCCATCTCTACTAAAAATACAAAAAAATTAGCCAAGTATGGTGGTGCACACTTGTAATCCCAGCTACTCAGGAGGCTGAGGTGGGAGAATCACTTGAACCCAGGAGGTGGAGGTTGCAGTGAGCTGAGATCGCTCCACTGTACTCCAGCATGGGCAACAAGAGCGAAACTCCATCTCAAAAAAAAAAAAAAAGGTTGTACATATTTAACGTATAAGTGCACCCCCATGAAATTATCACCACAATTTATGTTGTAAACATATCCATCATCTCCAAAAGGTTCCCCCTACCCTCTGTATTTATGTGCATTTGTGCACGTGACAGAGAGAGGGAGGGGGGATGAGAGCACCTAACAGTTAAGATCCACCCTCTTGGTAAATGCTCAAGTATGCAAGTTCTGTTAACCATACACAGCATGCTCTCCAGTAGCTCTTTAGAACTCATTCATCTTGTATAAGGGAAATGTTGTATCCTTTGACCAACACCTCCTGTTTCCCACTCCCCCAGCCCCTGGCAACCATCATTCCGCTCTCTGCTTCTATGTGTTTGACTATTTTATATTCCTCAAGTGAAATGATGTAGTGCTTGTCCTTCTGTGTCTGGCTTCTTTCACTTAGATGATGCTTTATTAAAACATAATGTGACAAGGTCTAACAGTGATTTCTAACTAGTGATGAGTATAAAGGTATTTTGCCGTATCTGCAACAGCTGTATGTAATATGAAAACACGTGTGCCTTGTACTAGAGACTAAGTTACAGTTGTTGCTAGTACTACTATAGTTTGTTGCCTACATTCATAATTGGGGGAAATGCAACATTTCAGCTAGAGGATAGTGAAAATAAGGATGGAATATTTTTCCCATTCATGTTCGCAACCTGCCAAGGACGGACAAAGAACCCTTGCCCTAGACTGACTACTGCCTGCTCCAGGGAATCCTCCCACAGCCTTCCTGGCCTCTGCTTATATAGGTCAGGAGGGTGCAGGGGACATGTCCGCAGGGCCGGTTTGGTGGCCTCTTGGTGAGGTTTGCAGAATCACCTAGCAACTTCCCTAGGAGTGGAGAGACATTAAAGCCAATCCTACTCAGCTTTGGGACAAGCAACTCTGAGATGACAGAACGAGTTCCCTAAATAGTCTGTTACTGTGACTCCTGTTTATGCTTGATATTCACAAAATATTCTGGAATTGATACCCAAGAAACTGCTAACAGTGATTACCTCTGGGGAGTGGAGATGGAAATTGAGAGGAAAAGAAGGGAATTTCTTTTCATGTTAAGCTCCTTTGTACTGTCTTTAAAAATAATAATAAACATCTTTTTATATGATGAAAAACAAGTTGTAAAGACAACTTTAAAAGTTTTTCTAAAGGAAACCATATGTGACTTTAACTGATTTGAGACAAGTAGGAGCTTTCTAAGTATAAAAGTAATAGAAGGAATGATGGGGGAAATTGATAGATTTCATTACACACAAAAAAACAAATGCAAAACACAACAATGTCACAGACCAAAAATAACAAACTTAAGAAATATTTGCAACAAAAATTAAACAAAAGGGGCCAGGCGCAGTGGCTCACACCTGTAATCCCAGCACTTTGGGAGGCCGAGGCGGGTGAATCACCTGAGGTCAGGAGTTTCAGACCAGCCTGGCCAACATGGTGAAACCCCATGACTACTAAAAATGCAAAATTAGCATGGTGGTGCATGCCTCTAATCCCAGCTACTCAGGAGGCTGAGGCAGGAGAATCCCTTAAAACTGGGAGGTGGAGGTTGCAGTGAGCTGAGATCATGTTGCAAAACTCCGTCTCAAAAAAAAAAAAAAAAAAAATAGCCGGGTGCCTCAGTCTCCCAAGTAGGTGGGACTACAGGCACGCACCACCACGCCTGGCTAATTTTTGTATTTTTAGTAGAGACAGGGTTTCACCATGTTGGCCAGGATGGTCTCAATCTCTTGACCTCGTGATCCACCTACTTTGGCCTCCCAAAGTGCTGGGATTACAGGTGTGAGCCATCACACCGGCTGGAAATGGTTTCTTAAATAAGACCCAAAACGGACAAATTTTAAAAACATAAATTGAATTACATGAAAGTTAAAAACTTCAACACAATGACAGACATCTTAGAAAAAATTTAAAAAGTCAAAAGCCTAGAAGAAAGTGTTTGCAACACAAAAAGCATTAATATACAAAACATACTAAAATTCTTTTAAATAAACTTTAAAGAAAATACAATAGAAAAAATGAGTATATGATACATACAATAATTTACAGAAGAAACTGCCATAGTCAACAAATACAGGCTGGGCTCTATGGCTCCCAGCACTTCAGGAGGCCGAGGCAAATGGATCACTTGAGGCCAGGAGTTCGAGACCAACCTGGCCAACATGGTGAAACATCTCTACTAAAAATACAATAAATTAGCCAGGCATGGTGGTGCACACCTGTAATCCCAACTACTAGGGAGGCTGAGGCACAAGAATCATTTGAACCTAGGAGGCAGAGGTTGCAGTGAGCCAAGATTACACCATTGCACTCCAGCATGGGTGACCAAGTGGGACTCTGTCTCAAAAAAGTAGTAATAAGTAAAAATAAAAATAAAACAAATGCAGGAAAAGTTTTACAACTTTACCACAACCATGTAAATGCAAATAAATCCACATTTCACTCCCACAAATCATTTCACTTTCCCATATGATTAAAAAATCTTTAAAATTTTGACAAAACCAAGTGTTAGAGAGGATCCTGGGAAACCAAAGATTCTCGTGCACTATTAGTGGGAATGCAAATTTATTCAATCACTTTGGAGAAAAATTTGGCATTATTCAGCAAAGTGAAAAATGAGTACAACCTCTGACCCAATTCTACTTCTGAAGAAACACTTGTACATGTGTGCAAAGAGACAAATAAAGATGTTTACTGCAGTGTTGCTTTATAGTAGAGATCAGCTGGAACTAGCTCAAATGTCCGTGTGTAGAAGAATGGATAAATAAACTACAATGGAACAATATGTGCAGTATAAACAAAGGAACCAGATTTATACGTAGCAACATCGAGGAATTATTAAAAACAATGTTGAGGCCGGGCGCAGTGGCTCACGACTGTAATCCCAGCACTTTGGGAGGCCGAGGCAGGTGGATCACCTGAGGCTGGGAGTTCAAGACCAGCCTGACCAACATGGAGAAACCCCATCTCTACTAAAAACACAAAATTAGCTGGGTGTGTTGGCACATGCCTGTAATCCCAGCTACTTGGGAGGCTGAGGCAGGAGAATCGCTTGAACCCGGGAGGCAGAGGTTACGGTGAGCCGAGATCATGCCATTGCACGCCAGCCTGGGCAACAAGAGCAAAACTCTGTCTCAAAAACAAATAAATTAAAAAAAATAAAATTATATTAAATTAAATTAAAATATAAAATAAAATAAAAAAATAAAATAAAATCAATGTTGAGGACAGGCACAGTGGCTCACTCCTGTAATCCTAGCACTTTGGGAGGCTGAGGTGGGTGAATGACCTGAAGTCAGGAATTTAAGACTAGCCTGGCTAACATGGCAAAACCCTGTTTCTACTAAAAATGCAAAAAATTAGCTGGGCATGGTGGCAGGCACCTGTAATCCCAGCTACTCGGGAGGCTGAGGCAGAAGAATCACTTGAATCTGGAGGCAAAGGTTGCAGTGAGCCGAGATCTCGCCATTGCACTCCAGCCTGGGTGACAAGAGTGAAACTCTGTCTCAAAAAAAAAAAAAATGTCGAGTAAAAAAAAAAATGCCACAGATAGTTTTATACAGTATGATACCACTTATATAAATATTCTTAAACACCCAAAGCAACATTAAATATTTATAGATGTATTTCTACCTAGTAAAAGCATAAACAGGTGATTGAGGCGAGGTATGGTAGCTCACACCTGTAATCCCAGCACTTTGGGAGGTAAGGCAGGCAGATCACCTAAGGTCAGGAGTTCGACATCAGCCTGACCAACTTGGAGAAACCCCGTCTCTACTAAAAAATACAAAATTAGCTGGGCATGGTGGCGCATGCCTGTAATCCTAGCTACTCGGGAGGCTGAGACAGGAGAATCGCTAGAACCCAGGAGGCAGAGGTTGTGGTGAGCCGAGATCACGCCATTGCACTCCAGCCTGGGCAACAAGAGTGAAACTCTGTCTCAAAACAAAAAGAAAAAAAAAGTAATTGATACACACTAAATTTCTGATGGAAAGGAAATGGGGAAGGAAACAGGAGAAGTGTTATTGTACTTTCCTATACTTTAAAAAATTTTCCCAAAAAAAGCAGTACATGTGAAATTACGAAGGAGAGTGTCTGACTTTTATTAGATACTTACTAAATTATAGCTATTCTTGAAGTTATCTATCAAGAACAGGTGCTAAAATGTACTTGGTTCCTGTTTCCCAACTACACCAACTGGTGGCTTCTCCTCATCCCACACATGTGCTAACAGCAGGCTCTGTGTATCACAGAACAACATGGTATGAGCCATGAGCCTCATGTAAAGCCAATGCTTCTCAACCTGGGGACAATTTTCACCGCCAGGGCACACATGGCAATGTCTGGAGGCATTTGAGTTGTCACAGTTGGGGCAGAGGGCATTACTACTAGAATGTAGAGTGTCGAGGCCAGGGAAGCTGCTGAACATCCTGTGATTCTCAGGACAGCCCCCACCACAAAGAATCATCTGGTCCAAATGTCAATAGTGCCGAGGTTGAGAAACCCAATGTAAGCTCATGGAAAGTAACATAAATAACCGTTGCATTGAATCTAATATACTAAATTTGACTACTTTTCTGATGAGTCCTTTTTATAAATTATCAGACAAATGAAGCCACATCTTGTTTCTAATCTTTCTTTCTAATACTGGACACTGACTAGACCGGAGAGTGTGGGTGATAGAGCTGCTTCTGCCAAAACCATGGCCTCTAGTTTCTCTTCTCTGTATCCACAGCAGGCAGAATGGCATCTGTTGGAAAGGGCATATACTCTAAAATCTTGTGGTTTTTTTTTGTTTTTTTTTTGTTTTTTTGAGATGGAGTCTTGCTCTGTCACCTAGGCTGGAGTGCAATGGTGTGATCTCTGCTCACTGCAACCTCCGCCTCCCGGGTTTAAACGATTCTCCTGCCTCAGCCTCTGGAGTAGCTGGGATTACAGGCGTGTGCCACCATGCCCGGCTAATTTTTGTATTTTTACTAGAGGCGGGGTTTCACCATGTTGGCCAGGCTGGTCTCGAACTCCTGACCTCAAGTGAGCCACCTGCCTCAGCCTCCCAAAGTGCTGGGATTACAGGTGTGAGCCACCGCACCCGGCCTCTATAATCATTTTAATTGGGCAACATATTATGGAATTTTTTTCAATCATGAAAATTAATCAGGCTTGCATTCTAATTCAGTCGAACCCTGGCTATTTCTAAAGCTAAAGGAAGCACAACACCGGTATTTCTTTTCAACCTCCCAGGAAATAGTTCAACTGATCCATGGACCAGATGTCAAATCCACACCATTAAATCACCTTCTCCATAGTCTTAAAGTTCAATTGGCCAAATCATGCATGGAGAGGCTACCAATCATGGTTACATTCAGCTTCATAGCAGAAAACTGTGAAAGACAAAGGCTTATGTGAGATTAAATTTCATTTCTCTCTCAGTTAAGAGAAACCTAGAGATAAGCAGTCCAGAGCTCCTTTGGTAGCCCCATGACATCATCATGCTCCATTGCATTCTCTGCGCCCCTCATCCTCATAGTTCCAGATGCCGGCTGAAGCTCCCCCAGAACATCCCTGTTTCTAAGTTCAAATCAGCAGGAAGGAGAAGGGAAGGGCATGGCTCTACTCTTTTAAGAACACTTCCAGGCAGCTCCTGGCAACCCAACTACTTTTATCTCATTGGCCGAAATTTAATTAGCTGACCATACCTAATGGTCAAGGAAGCAGGGAAATACAGATTTCTAGCTGGGCAGCAATGTGCCTGCGTAAACATCAGGATTTCTTTGCTAAAGGAGAAGCAAAGAGTGGGTTTTGGAAGGCAGCTGGTAGTTAATGCTGTAGACTGCTCCTCTGGCAGGTATACTCACGAATACTCTTCTGCCCCTGTGTAGACCCAGGCATTTCCCATCCAGTTAGTGCATCTCACTCCAAGTCCAGAATCTCTAGGTGACGTGCTTGATCACGTCTGCATGTGCCTCCTCATGGTCTGGTAATTTGCAAGCCAAAAAATGTTATCTGCATTTACATGCAATGTAATTGCTGGCATAGGAGCAGAATAAGCAGACACACAGAAAAACTCACATTAGAAAAGCAGGGAAAGGCTGGATGTGGTGGCTCCCGCCTGTAACCCCAACACTTTGGGATTACTCAGATCACTTGAGCCCAGGAATTCAAGATCAGCTTGGGCAACATAGTGAAACCTCGTCTCTACAAAAAATAAAATTTTTTTTAATTAGCCAGGTGTGGTGGCATGTGCCTGTAGTCCCAGCTACTTGGGGGACTGAGGTGGGTGGGTCATTTAAGCCCAGGAGGCAGAGGTTGCAGTGAGCCAAGATCGCACCATTGCACTCCAGCCTGGGTGACAAAGATCCTGTCTCAAAAAAAAAAAAAAAAAAAAAAGAGGCTGGGCGCGGTGGCTCACGCCTGTAATTCCAGCACTTTGGGAGGCCGAGGCGGGCGGATCACGAGGTCAGGAGATCGAGGCCATCCTGGCTAACACGGTGAAACCCCGTCTCTACTAAAAATACAAAAAAAATTAGCCGGGCATCACGGCGGGCGCCTGTAGTCCCAGCTACTCAGGAGGCTGAGCCAGGAGAATGGCGTGAACCCCGGGGGGCGGAGCCTGCAGTGAGCCAAGATCGCGCCACTGCACTCCAGCCTGGGCGATAGCGAGACTCCGTCTCAAAAAAAAAAAAAAAAAAAAAAGAAAGAAAGAAAGAAAGAAAAAGGAGGAAAGAGAAAGATTGCAGGTATTGGTCCATAGCAATGATCAAATCCTGCTGGATAGGAATGGCAAAGACTCCCTTTGCTGGCAGAGAAGGTCATTCCTTGATTGAGCTGCTGCCCTGGAGGAACTCTCTTGTCCATTGCCCCCATGGCCTCTGGGCTTTGCCCTCTCGGGGGTTCTTCCTTGTCAGTTTTCCTCTATGGCTATATCTGAGCCCTGGGCAGTGCAGATAGGATCATCTTGAAGCTGCATGGTTTCCACAGCCAACTTCTTGCTTGTGCAGGTGCAGGTTCCCAGGAATTCTTTTCAGAGTTGACTAATCAAAGTTTTTGCAGGCCAAGCTTGAGGTTTCTGTCCAAACATAGTAAGCTTCCATCCAATCTCTTTGCTTCCAGTCAGTTCCAAGTGTGGGTTACTACAGCCTAACGCTGCGTCCAGAAACACTTCTCACGCCCCAAGGCTCTGATCTTTTATTTAGAGCTCTTTACGCTCTGCCCATCCTTTCCCTCTCCAATTGGCCTGACTGCCTTGAGACCATTTGAAAGAAGAAGTTGGGTGAGATGGGAACACGCTTAATCTAATCTTTGTGTCTGGGCTTTTTTCCATTGTCTGGCAAGGAACCTAGGAGGATGCTCGGAAAGTGCCTGGGGCCGCAGCCTTATCTCCTGCCAAGGCTGGATGGGCTTGCACTCACTAGAAGCTGTATTTTTCATCCTACAAGACTCCCAGTTACAGGACTCATAGCTGAGTTTAGATTACAGGCAGAGTCTAATCTTTACAAAGCTGTTTCCTTCCATCTCTGTTGGCAGGCAGGATAGCTCCAGATGAGTTTATGTCTTTATCACAGCTCTTAGCTAAAAGCTGCAAGACGCAATCAATACAAACCAAAATTTTACACTTCTTACCCCTTCCCCCAGCCACATCTTCAGTGTGCGTGTTGCTTGCTTTATATTATTCAGGAAATGACAATTTTGATCAAATGTTTTGCTACAGCATAAAAAGGGTCACTAATTTTCCAGCCGATGATATCTACTCATCACTGCTCCATATCTGATCTTCTCCACTAAGCCAATGACACAATCGGATTGTATTATATATATCATCCAACTCGTGGGTGTTGAATTTTATACTGATTAGGATGAGGTTTAGTTGCATAAAACAGGAAAATGCAAAATAATATGTTTAAACATAATACAAGGTGGTAACCCCACAGATGTGGCTTGTCAGATGTGTAGTATGATAAGAAACACACATTTTGCTTATTAATTATAACAGTTCCTAGTAATAACTTGTACCTGAGAGTTATTTGACTTAGATAAAATACCTACAGGTGAGTGTGATAACGGCTCCTTTTCCTAAGTAGCTTGTGAGACTTTTTGCAAGTTGGAACAGGATTTAAGATGTTGTTTCTCACTAAGGAGGGATCCAAAGATTTTATAATAATGTCGACTAATTACTGACCCAGAAGTCTGCAGAAGCTGGTGAAGGAGAGGTGGGGAGCTGAATCACTACTAAGCAGGACGAAGGTCAGATGGGAGTTGGGAAGGAGAGCGTGGAGGGAAGCCATCAGTGGGGGACCATCGGTCCAGAATCTGACTGTAAAATTGCTAAATAGCTCAGGCGCGAAGTCTCACACTGCAGTCCCAGCACTCTGGGAGGCTGAGGTGGGAGGATTGCTTGAGGCCAGGAGTTTAAGGCCAGCCTAATCAGCATAGTAAAACCCTGTCTCTACAAAAAATTTTAAAAATAGCCAGATGTGTGGTGCTGCGTGCCTGTAGTCCCAGCTACTCAGGAGGCTGAGGCAGGAGGATTGCTTGAGCCCAGGAGTTCAAGGCTGCAGTGAGCTATGATTGAACCCACTGCACTTCAGCCTGGATAACAGAGCAAGACCCTGTCTCAAAAAAAAATTGCCAAATTATGAGACAAAGAGAAAGAGAGATGCATGTTGAAATCAAAGAGAAGTCCAGAGTCCTATTGCCACTGATTACTATAAGAACCAACATTTCTTGTCACTGTGTGCCAGGCAGTGTACTAAATTCTTTACATACCTTTACTAATCTCTAAAAACCTTATGAGGTAGATACTACCATGATCTTCATTTTACAGGTAAGGAAACTACGGCTTAAAGAGGTTAATTTTTCCAAGGTCATAGCAAATGGCAGAGCCAAGACTTGAACTCAGGTCTCTCAGAGAGCAATGCTAATCTCTTAACCTCCATGGTAAATTGTTTGTAAAGTAGATTTGGCCTTTTTGTTTTTTTCTTCAAAGGAATGAGTCTCACCTGTGTCAACTATTCAGCACTAGCCAATCATTCATCACCTGTATAATCAGTCTGGTTTAATTATGAGAAAAGACATCTCAGACATACATTTCTTTTCTGTTTAGAGACAGGCCCCTGGCTGTGTTGCCCAGGCTGGAGTGCAGTGGCATGATTATAGCTCACTGCAGCCTCAGTCTCAAACTCCTAGGCTCAAGCAATCCTCCTGCCTCAGCCTCCCGATTAGCTAGGACTACAGGCAGGTGCCACCATACCCGACTAATTTTATTTATTGTAGATGAGGTCTCACTATGTGCCTCAGGCTGGTCTTGAATTACTGGCCTCAAGCGATCCTCCAGGCTCAGCCTCCCAAAGTGCTGGCACGACAGGCCCGAGCCACCTCGCCTGGACTACCCCAGCCATACTTTACTAATTTGTATTTATAAGCCACATGTCATGGACTCTACGAACACAAAGGGGGAAAGGAAGAGGCTGGCATTTAGGAAAATGAAAAAATAGACCAAGTATGATTTGAAGACCTTTTATTCCTCTCTCAGAAAACCCCCCCTTTCCCTCCTTCCTTTCTTTCGTCAAACACTTAGTGTTGGCTGGGCTCAGTGGCTCACGTGTATAATCTCAGCACTTTGAGGGGCTGAGGTGGGCAGAAAAGATCACTTGAGGTCAGGAATTCGAGACCAGCCTGGCCAACATAGTGAAACCCCATCTCTACTAAAATTTAAAAAAAAAAAAAGTTAAATAACACCGAGCGTCCACTCTGGTCAGGTAAAACACTGAGGAGTAGAAGTGTCCCCAGGGTCAAAGTCCAGCTCTGCACTTGCAGAACAGGGCGTCCAGTGCTGTCAGTTAAGCTCAGGTGTGTGCCTGCAATGAGAGGCAGCTGGTCTCATGGGGAAATGAGGGTAGAAATCCTTTCCATGAGGCCCAAGCTGAGGCCTGGGAGGATAAATAGAAGCTTGCCAAGTGTGGGCAGGCAGGAAGGCAATCCCAGTAGTGGAGGCAACAGTGCAAAAGCCCAGAGCAAGAGAAAGCATGTGTTCAGGGAAGTGTTGATGATAACCAGAATGTGGGAGCCATGGGTAGGGATGTGACAGGAATCAGCCTGAAGATGGCTGGCATGTTACACTTACCAGTATGGATGTCATGCAAGCGAGATAAATGTTAGATACAAAGGGGGCATCCAATTCGTGCTTTAGAAGTTCATTCTAGCTGGCCAGGTGCGGTGGCTCACCCCTGTAATCCCAGCACTTTGGGAGCCCGAGGCGGGTGGATCGCGAGGTCAGGAGTTCTAGACCAGCCTGACCAACATGGTGAAACCCTGTGTGTACTAAAAGTACAAAAATTAGCCAGGCATAGTGGCACACACCTGTAATCCCAGCTACTTAGGTGGGTGAGACAGGAGAATCACTTGAACCTGGGAGGCGGAGGTTGCAATGAATCAAGATTGCACCATTGCACTCCAGCCTGGGCGACAGAGCAGACCCTGTCTCAAAAAAAAAAAAAAAGTTTAGTCTAGCTGCAGGGTAGAGAATGGTTTGAAAGATGACTTCAATGAAGGAAATCAGTGAGTCTATCAAGGTAATGCAGTGTTGAAATGGTGAGAGCCAGACCTAGGGCACAACAACAGGAATGGACAGTAATGGAGAGACTGGAAGGCTGCTGAGGAGGTGGAGAGACCAGAGCTTGATGCATGCTTAAGCCTGGTGGGTGAGAGAGGAGGCGGGGTCAGGCCCAATGTCCAGGTGCCTAGCTCAGACAATTAGGCTGGTGAGTGGGTCCAAAAAAACAGGGAGGAGAGAAGCAGATTTGGAAACAGGTTCAAACCAAATAGAGCTCACAGGAGTCCAGAGTTCACAGGACAGATCTGGCCTGGAGAAGAAGCTGTGGGGTCACTGGCATAGACTAATGGGAGCCAGGGAAGGATGAGATTTTCCCAGAAGAGGATTGTTGGCCTCCTGCCCTACATCCCACATAGCACACACTGGCCAGGTCTTCTTGCTGTGCCGGCCCCTCACCCCGTCTACTCTTGGGGGTCTTGCTCCATGCTGAGTTGCCCCAATCCCCATCCTAAGTTAGTTCTGTGTCCCTTTCTCTCAGGGTCTCTCCTAGCTACTCTGGTGAATGATTTAATGTTAAAAATTCATAGGCATGGGTCAGGCACAGTGGCTCACACCTGTAATCCCAGCACTTTGGGAGGTCAAGGAGGACGGATCATGAGGTCAAGAGTTCAAGACCAGCCTGGCCAACATGGTGAAACCCTGTCTCTATTGAAAATCCAAAAATTAGCTGAGAGTGGTGGCAGGCACCTGTAATCCCAGCTACTCAGGAGACTGAGGCAGGAGAATTGCTTGAACCTGGGAGGCAGAGGTTGCAGTGAGCAGAGATTGTGCCACTGCACTCCAGCCTGGGCAACAGAGCATGACTTCATCTCAAATAAAAAAAAAATTCATAGGCATTAATGCATTATTACCCAAAACATTTCTGAATTTTAATCAAAGAGAATCAATAGGATTTGAATTCATAGAAGAGGTCAGAGCTTTTCCTTTCTTTTATTTATTTATGTATTTGTGATAGGTGGTTATTACTGCGGTGACCTGGCCCTCATGTCCCACTCCTGCCACTAGAACTCTCATTTCCCCAACCGTGTATTTTCCAAAAGTTGAATATTTCATTTGCTTTTCATGCACAGATATAAATTGCTTCCCAGGTCCTGATGCTATTTACCTTAGAGAGCCTGTACCAGCACTTAGGGCATTTATTTATCTTCGTAATGGACAACTGCGATTGTGGCTACTTTAGCACAGGACACAGACAAAAGGGAACTAGAACTGTTTCTCACCAGTGCAAGGCCCTTGAGTCAGAAACACCTGGCAGTGAGTGGCAAAGAAGAAACAACTGTGAAGTTAAATGCCAATACCCCAGGGAAGCTTTCCCACAGGAATCATTAGGGACTTCGCCATGTTCCCATGGCAGTATGGCATTTGTCATACTGCACTGCAATTCTTTTGTTTTCAAGTCAGTCTTTCCTTCCATATTGTAAGTTCCAAGAAGAGAAATGCCGTACCTTCTCCATCTTTGTACTGCCTGTCCCTGTGCCTTAACACAATGCTGCTGTGTTGTGCAGAATGAATCTGCAGAGATATATGCCATTCACAGAGCATGTCAGGGACTTCTCGACACACCAAGTCACACTGGCAGGTTTTCCAGGGAATACAAGATTCCTTTTGCTATGCTGACCTCTTGCTTCTTGACCTTTGCATGTGCTGTGCCCGTGATTTAGAATACATCTCTCTTCATCCCTAATTAGGTAGCAGCTACTTAGTCTTCTTAAAATTAATAAATATCAAGGCTGAGCACAGTGGCTCATGCACTTTGGGAGGCCAAAGCTGGAAGACTGCTTGAGGCCAGGAGCTTAAGACCAGCCTGGGAAACACAGCATTTTTTTCCAGGTGAAAAACACCATTTTCCACCTGGAAAAAACATAAAGGATACATACTAATAACATAGGCTATATGGCAAATGTCTAACTGAGAAAGAGAATTCTGAGGGAAGAAAAACAGAAACTGATAGCAAGACTTGGAATAGGAGCAAAACAGGAGTATGATGGCATTGGGAGATTCCAGGGAAGTTCGCGAAGCCAAGAGGAGGAATGGACACGGGGGTAGGGGTAGGAGCGTGCGAGGTATGAGGACCAGGATAGGAAGACGTACATGGTTGGATGGAGAGATTGATGGCAAAGACACACACACACACACACACACACACGCACAAAACAAATTTTAGTAAAAGAAAATACAAAGAAAAGAAATCTTGGCAAACTGTAAAACTAAAGATGGAAAAGGGAGAGGTAAAAAAGGAAAATGTGCAAAAAGCCAAGAAGTATCTTAGCTTATAATTATTCATCTCTAAAGGCTTCTATGAAATTATTCCCTCTGCTATTCAAAGCTTTCCTAAAATTCTGCTCTTCCTAGAAGTCCTTAACAGCAGAGAAGAAAACATCTTACCTCCTATAATAGAACAGTGAGACTGGAAGGGATCTTAGCAATCACCAAGCTCCTTCGTTTCACACAGAGGATGGAAGTGACTCCCCTGTAGACACACTGTTAGATCATCTTGGAGCCTGAGCCAAAGTCACAGTCTGTGTATTTCTAGAATAGTGTTTATTCCAACAGGTAATTGTTTTCTGCTCCCATTTTCCCAAACAAATGACCTTCTCAAAAACTGGGGGGAAAAAGTCTGTTTTTTAAAGTAAGTCAATAAACATTTCATTGTGAAGGACTAAGCAATAGGCCTGGGAGGCAAGAGCTGGTTTTTGTACTTATAGCACCTAGCCCAGAGCCTGGCACAAAAGTAGTTTTCAATAGGGTTTTGTTGGATGGATGGATGGATGGATGGATGGATGGATGGATGGATGAATGAATATGAGATAGATGGATGGATGGATGGATGGATGGATATGTGATGAACAGATGGAGGGATGAATGAATGTATGATGGATGGATGGATGGATGGATGAATGGATATGAGATAGATGGATGGATGGATGAATGGATATGTGATGGGTGGATGGATGGATTGATGGATGGATGGAAGGATGGATGAATGGATATGAGATGGATGGATGGATGAATGGATATGTGATGGATAGATGGATGGGTGAATGGACATATGATGGATGGATGGATGGATGAATGAATGGAAGGATGGATGGATAAATATGTTCTATTTAGGGCTGCCACCACTATTCAGATAGTTATTGAATAGACTGTTTCAATGTTTTCTGACTTTAAGAGGTGTTTGATCTAACTTGCTTCTGCACATGGGACAATGTTCCCAGGTTGTTTTAAAGAATTCTTGGTAAATGATCTAATTAATAAATGAGATGTTTTGAATAAGTTATAATCTTATCGGAAACCTAAGACATGGATGTAAGTAGAAATGATTAGCAATACAGGAGAACAATGTGTTAAATGCCAGATGACTATTCTTGCAGATAAGCTGTAAGTAGAGCGATATAACTTGTTTTCTAAACTGGGTCCCCTTCGAGAGTGAAAGAGGGCCTTATTAATACACCAACACAATAGGAACAAACAGGGCTATATGGTCCAAGGAGGGAGTTCAGATGAGAGGGCAGATTTCCCACGTACTGAGGAGGCTTCTTGAACTTTGCTTGTGCTGTGCCCATAATTTGGAGCACATCTCTCTTCATTCCTAATTAGGTAACAGCTACTTAGTCTTAAAATTAATAACTATAAAGGCCAGGCATGGTGGCTCACCCCTGTAATCTCAGCACTTTGGGAGGCTGAGGCTGGAAGACTGCTTGAGGCCGGGAGTTTAAGACAAGTCTGGGGAACAGAGCAAGACTCTGTCCTTACAAAAAAAATTTTTTTATTTTATTTACTTTATTATTATTATTTTTTGAGACAGAGTCTTGGTCTGTTGCCCAGGCTGGAGTGCAGTGGCACAATCTTGGCTCACTGCAACCTCCACCTCCTGGGATCAAGAGATTCTCCTGCCCCAGCCTCCCATGTAGCTGGGACTACAAGTGTGCACTACCATGCCCGGCTAATTTTTGTATTTTTAGAAGAGACGGGGTTTCACCATGTTGGCCAGCTGGTCTCAAACTCCTGACCTCAACTGACCCACCCGCCTCAGCCTCCCAAAGTGCTGGGATTATAGGCGTCAGCCACCATGCCCGGCCAAAAAAAATTTTTTAATTAGTTGGGAATGGTGGCACATGTAGGTAGTCTCAGCTACTCAGGAGGCTGGGGCCAGAGGACTGCTGGAGCCTAGGAGTTCAAGTCTGCAGTAAGCTGTGATTGTGCCAGTGCATAACAACAATCAAATTAACATATGTGATGTATTAAAAATAAGTTTGAAAACTGTGTATGAATGATAAAGGCTAGAAAAAAAATTAAAGATTCTGTACATACTATAAGTATACAGACAGGAGTTTGTTATCTCATTTAAAAAAAAATCACACGTGTCTTTCTAGAGTTTTAAATTTCAGATATTTGGCTTTGAGCAAAATACTCTTTTCTTTTTCTTTTTCTTTTTTTTTTTTTTTAGATGGCGTCTTGCTCTGTCCCCCAGGCTGGAGTGCAGTGGCGCAATCTCGGCTCACTGCAAGCTCCGCCTCCTGGGTTCACGCCATTCTCCTGCCTCAGCCTCCTGAGTAGCTGGGACTACAGGCACCCGGCATCATGCCTGGCTAATTTTTTGTATATTTTTTACTAGAGACAGGGTTTCACCATGTTAGCCAGGATGGTCTTGATCTCCTGACCTCGTGATCCGCCCGCCTCAGCTTCCCAAAGTGCTGAGATTACAGGCGTGAGCCACCGCGCTCGGCCAAAATACTCTTTTTAATGGTTTAATGAGAGGAGCCTAGAGTTTATTTTTAAATGGTAGAAATGTTGCTAATAATAGGGTGGGTTTATATACTTGCTATACAAACTGTGGTCCCTGGAGTCGCAGCACCAGCAACACTTGGGAATCCGTTAGAAATGCAGATTTTCAGGCCTCACCCAGACCTATGGAGTCAAAATCTGCCTTTTAATGAGGTGACCAGGTGATTTGCAAGCACATTAAAGTTCAAGAAGCATTGGTCTATACAACCTTCATTCTTTCAAAAGTATGAAATTTATTTAAGCATTTAAATATACCTTTCCTACTTTGCTCTTCTTCTCCTTTGTAAAATGTATTGACAGTATGCTTCCTTTTGCTTTTAAGCCATTTAAGTATCTAGAACTTTAATGATAATAATGAAGAGGGCTGTTGTTTACAAAGAAAACAGTAAGAATAGGATGAACACCCTAGATTCCCATAATGCACCCCCCATTCAGGGGTAACGATGGACAAAGACTCAAATTCACATGATAAGCTGCTCCATTTTGGCATGAACCAGTTTTTAACTCTAGCTAGTCAATTTTGTTTTTAAAACTTCTCCCAAGAGAAGAAAAAAAGGTGATAGAAGAAGAAACCATACTTAGAAATGCAAACTATTCAAGGAAATCTTGACTTTCAGTCCTTGTAAATACTGAACAAAAGGCTTTATCTTTCAGAAGTTGAAGGAATATTAACATGCTCTGGGGGTATCTTTCCTGAGACTGTTTTGCTGGCTCTGGGCCCGGCATGAATTTGGTAGTACTGGGCAAGGCCACAGCTGCATGCCGGCCTGCACTGCATCTCTATTTTTGCAGGCATTAAATAGCTTCTCCCATCTCCAACATGTGTTGCTGCACATGTGACCCAATGAATCAATCCCCTGTACAATGAAGCAACAATACTGAGTCTGGGGCAATTAGCACAGGGACAGCGGGTCTTCCCAGCAGACTCTTGCCCACGTTAATATTCGCAGCATATCCCGGGTGGGTGCTCCTGAGAATTCTGCTAATGCCCCGTTACCATCCTCAGGGCTGGTAATTGCAAGGGTAGAGATCCGGTGCAGCTTCTGGGCAGCCGTTCCCTTCCTTCCCAAGATGAGTGTTGTGAAGGGCAATGAGGGGGTTGTGAGTGCCTCCAAATAAAGGTCTTTTATAGCTCTTTAAAGCTGTAAGTCATTCACTCATAGTTTCTTTGGCCTGCTGGCTTGACAACTTTACAAATTTACATTTCTGAACTTGGACTTTAACAGGCTTTCATCATAACTTCGGGAAAGAAGAATTAGAATGGGGAAGATTTAGGTGCACAGATGGGGTCGAAATCAGGATGATATTGACTAAGCACCCTCCTGGGGCTCTCCTAACACAAACGATTACCCTGCCTCCTAGGATTTTATAGTTCAAATAGAATAGGTGGGCACTACAACGATCAAATCTGTTATCCTGAAAGGCCAAGTAGTCGAAGTAGTTCCTAGTGAAAATCATGGAATATCAGCCCTCAAAGATATTTTAAAGCCCACCCCTCCTTTTTTGGTAATTGTCTATGAAATGAGGAGCTTACAGACCCTGCCTCATCACACGGCGGTGAGGACCAAATTAGACACCCTGGGAGCTTGCAACGGAAAACTCTTTCATGTCTGCAAATGAAAATAATGTGTGTGTGTGTGTGTGTGTGTGTGTGTAGATAGGTAGGTAGGTAGGTAGGTAGGTAGATAGGTAGATAGCTTTTTTTTTTTTTAAGACAGCATCTCACTCTGTCACCCAGGCTGGAGTGCAGCAGTGTGATCTTGGCTCACCACAGCTTCAAACTCCTGGGCTCAAGAAATCCTCCCACCTTGGCCTCCTGAGTAGCTGGGACCACAGGTGTGCACCACCATGCCTGGCTAATTTTTTCTGTATTTCTGGTAGAGACGGGGTTTTGCCATGTTGCCCAGGGTGGCCTGGAACTCCTGAGCTCAAGCAATCTGCCTGCCTCTGCCTCCAAAAGTGGGGGATTGAAAGCATGAGCCACTGTGCCTGGCCTAATATGTGTATTTTTAATGATCTTTATTATTTTAAGCTGAAAAAATAGACTCAGAGGAGTCAAGTGGTAACAAGACGGGAGCTCCCTTAGAGGTGCTCACCCACCTGCATGCTAAACTGTATGAGGTAGTTTTCCTCTTGGGCTGTCAGTGCTAAAGATGTATAATAATACAGAATACCTGCACTCTGGACTCTCACTAGAGAATATAACTTTGAACTCCCTGCTGTTCAATCCCTTAGCAAAATACTGATTTTTGAGAAATAATGTTTGTGAAGAATCGCCTGAAGGTTATGCAAATTCTCCACTCTGCTGGATATCCTAAAATTTACCTATGGATCAAACCTGATTGTCAGGGCACTGTGTATTTGGATCCCAGGTATTTGCCTCCTGGTAGTACTAACTTGACTGAACTGTGCTTACATGAAGGGGTGTGCTATCAGACCCAACTGTAAGAAATGCATTATTATATTCAACACAAGGATTTTATGGAGAAGCCGATCTGATAGATTGCTAGATTCCTCTTTATGAGGACTCACAGGATAAATTTCCTTGGGGCCGCAGCTTCAGGAGAAACCCGGCTTCTACTAAACAACTTTTTAATCTTATGATTAAAGTATCAGCCTCTTCCCTCTTTGCTCTGGCCACTAGGAAACTTGGGGCCAAATTTATTTATCAAATGGATTCCATTGCTCTGTAACAATCTTGGCTTTAATGTTCTTACCCCCTTTTTCCCTTTGGCAATTTGTTTTATCTATGTAGTTGCCTACCTTTTGTAAGTCGACTTGTTTTTAAAAATTAATTGTCCCTAGCTACTTGGGAGGCTGAGGTGGGAGGATCATTTGAGCCCAGGAGTTTGAAACTGCGGTGAGCTATGATTGCACCACTGCACACTACAGTCTGGGCAATAGAGCGAGACCCCGTCTCTTAAGAAAAAAAAAATCAATTGTGATTACTTCATAAATCTCAATTGAATTGAGTCTCTGACATCATTTTCCAGCCTTGAATCGGTCTTTAAGCCAACGATTTTCAGCAGCTGGACCTTGGAGATGACACTCAGCTATGATTTTTCAGAGGCATATGTTAACTCATGAATGCAAACCAGTCACATCTTCGAGTCCGTGAAGTTGGCAGATTTTCATTTCAGAAGACATATTTAGCTTTATAAGATCTCTTAAATTTATAAACAGACATCGAAGGGTAAATAGGCACTTGATCTTTGACACATAGTTATTGGACTCACCAACAAGCAAAACAGTAAAATCTCAGTCAGTTGA